>NC_043710.1:106763622-106853398 GCF_006229205.1 Suricata suricatta | reverse complement strand
TGGCGCCCTGTGACTGTGACGCCCAGTGACCGTGATGCCCTGAGACCGTGGCGCCCTGTGAACCCTGGGGGGCAACAGAGTGAGGGTGCTCAGGGGCAGCTGGGCTCAAGGGGATGGATTCTTGCTAACGCACAGGAGACCAAGAAAGGAGAATCGCAGTGCGGTAACCTACAGAGGGGCTGTTCCTTCCGGTGGACAGAGACTTCTCTCTGCCTTTGGAGCTTCTTCCTGTACCAGAACAATGGGGAAATGACCCGACAGCCCAGAGGAGCTGGGATCGGGGCTTGTGGAAGCCTGTGACAGTGACGGCCACTGAACCAGCGATCCCTCGTCACCGGCGGGGGCCTGTGTCTCTCCCTTGTAGCCAGTGCTGGATAAACCCCAACGAACACTTGCTCCACACGCTGCTGTCATGGCAGACCTGGGTCATAAAGCCCTCGCCCTGAGCTGGGGCTTCAGAGAGTTCCCTGTCCAAACAGCCCAGGCTGGCTCCCAGGGCCTCTGCCCTCGGCCCATTGCCAGCGTGTGCATCCCGTGGCCAAGGGGCGGCTGTTCTGGCCGGGGGTGAAGAGACAGAGCTTGGACATGTGGCCCGGGCATAAGCACGGCGCTGGGCGAGAAGAGAATGGGCAGGGCCTGCATGGGGCCTCCGTGCCGGGATCCACGCCTGGCACCTTCTGTGTTATGACAGCCTTTCCCCTCAGGGATTCCCAGGCCTTAACTACAAGCACATGCAATCCCGGGGAAATGCCTGTGCTGTCGTAAGTGGATTTGGGACCATTCACTCTTCCCCCACTCAGATTTTTGGTTTCTCTGCAGTGGTTTCTCCACAGCGAAATCACATACGTTTCGTTGGCTTTTATAAGTATACACATCCTCTCCGAGATTCTCTGGGACAGGTGAGGGGTAGGCGTGGCTCACTGGAGCTTCCCACGCTTACAGTGACCAACTCCATAAGGTCAGCTGCCCGGTTACCCCAGCTCTGTTTTTACCTCTGTTCCTACATCCGTCGGCCCTCGTGTTTGCTTATTCTGTTTTCTTGAAAATGGAAGCTTTTGGGGACCAGGGCACAGGACCGTAAACTTATCCCATCAAAAAGGAAATTTGCATGGTTGCCATAGCAGCAATATAAACATTAGAGGGTTTGGTGTTGCAGGCTGCAGGCTGTAGTCTCTTTGATCTTTTACTGACCAGTGAATTATTTATTGGCTCCATCATAAAGATAAACCAAAGCCTAGAAGCTCTATTTATAGTATCACAGAGATCGCCCCTCCTACCTGGCATCTCCAGAGGCAGACTGTGGTCCTGGTGGTCACCAAGGAGCCAGCGCTGGAGCTGTTTTTCTCTCTCAGACCTTTTCTCCTTCCTCTCCCTTTGAGCTGACTGTCCTGCTTCCACTGTTTGGCTGCGCTTTCCCTTCCTATTTGGGAGGTCTAGAGCTGAGTTTTTGCAAGGGTCGGTGTTCTGATTCTGTTGGTGCCTCCTGGTCTCTGGGAGGTCACATCCCTTTCTCCTGCCTGAGTCGCGGCTCAGTCTCAGCAACTCTCTGCCTAAAGGAACGTTCCCCAGCCCCCAGCACCTCTGCGCTGGGCCCAGTGGCCAAGTCCTTTCTGTCCAATCCATCTGCCTTGAAGCCCGGAACACCAGTCAACCCCGGGAAAATGGACTGTGCCCCATCAGTGGCCAGTTCCAACTGACACTTTGGGCTGCTGGGAGCATTCATTGCAGAGAGTGTGCAGACGTGTGCGCGTGTGATTGTGTGTGTGTGGAGCAGATGCCTGCCGGCCGTTAGGCACCTCCTTTCGTTTTATTTTTCCTTTGCCTTTTAACTAGCACCTTCCTCAATTAAAGTGGCAAGGCAGAGCAGACAAGGAAATCAGTGGATCTCTTCCCGAACATCAATAAAACAAATTTCTCTCCGGGACACCTATTTGTTATTTGGATATCAGACTGACTGTAATCTGTTTCCATTTTCCTTTTGCGTGTCCCCCGCCAGAAGCTAGAGGCTCAGCCATGATGTCCTGCTGTTTCCATTTGGCTCAACGAGGAGATAGATTAGATTCCTATTTGCTATGCGGACGCTCCCATCTGATACCCATTAGATGTGTCAGGGGAGAGCCTGGAAAATGTGTCTCCCCTATTTATTTTGGGTGTGGCGGGCTAGGATAGTGGCGGGGGTGGGACTCTGGGAAGATGTCGCCGCTGCCTCAAAGATACCGACATGGCTCGCTTTGTCCTTCTGCTTGGTAATAAATCATGGCCCGCGTTATTTCTCTTCTCAGAGATGGGGTACCAGGGACTGCTTCCTGCCGCTATAGGAGGATGACAAACTAGACACAGGTTGAAGAGTGGGGTTGGGGTGCCTGGGTGGCTCAGTCGGTTAAGCGGCCGACTTCGGTTCAGGTCATGATCTCACAGTTCGTGAGTTCGAGCCCCGTGTTGGGCTCTGGACTGACAGCCTGGAGCCTGGAGCTGCTTCGATTCTGTGTGTGTGTCTCTCTCTCTGCCCCTCCCCTGCTCATGCTCTGTCTCTCTGTCTCTCAAAAATAAATAAATATTAAAAAAAAAAAAGCAGGGAAAGTGCCCTTGGGGCAGCACCCTAGAGAACCCAGAGGACAAGGTGCTCTGTTGTCCAGACGAAGAGACCGCGGCCCAGAGAATTTAAATAGACTGTTTCCATGGAATCACTCTGCTCTTCTTTCCTGCTCCAGTCTCTTGAGGGGCGCCTTCTGGCTGGCCGCTCCCTGCGCCCCCAGCCCTCACGAGCCCTGAGGACGCCGGCGTGGACACGCCGTCTGTATCTGCAGCCAGTCAGGAGGGCGGGGCCGCGTCTATGCTTTTCTCTGCCCTGCAAGTTGCGGTGCGTGGTCTAGGCACCGGGTGAGCCCACGATACGTCCTGGGCAATCGCTTGGGCCCTGGGAGTCGCCCCTGAGGCGGCTGTCCTCTGTGGCCATTGCTTATGGAGCCCTTCCTCTGAGCAGGTCTGTGCCTCCCGTCTGGCCCCGGGGAACACCCAGGTCTCGTGGGAAGGGCCCTTCTGCCCTAGCTAACCTGCTGTGACCAGGACCATTCTGCCCTTGGCATGGTCCTGCTCCTGCCCCAAGCCCCACCGCCAGCTGCGGCTTTCGGGTTCCCGCAGTGAACCTCAGGGGGGACGGCTCCTTTTTAAAGAGAGTGTTGTTCCTGTGATGCTGACAATCCTTCAGAATTGACAAGACCTGTCTGCGTCGTGCAGTCTGCCACAGGCTCTCCACCTGCGGCCTAAGTGACTTGCCGTCTTCTCTCCGCTGTCTCCAGCTTCTCTCCCCGCCGGAGCCATAATCCTTCCCTTTGATATCACAGTTGTCTCCGCGGCTCCAGCAGCCCACATGGCTCCACAGGGCTCTCAGCCTTCGGGAAAGATGGAAACTACAGCAACAAAGACCCTCTTAAGAATAGTGTCCATCTCCACCCTCCCTTCCCGTGTCTCTTTCCCCCGCCCAGAAAAACATTTCTAGTAGAGAGGACACCCAGAAATGGGAAGAAGGGCAGGAGGGTCTTCAGACAGAAGGCTCTGTTTGCCACCGCTGCTCCAAGGGGGATGATCTATTTTCCTACTTACACAGCACGCCCGGGAGAGCTGGATCCTGTCCTTGGTATGTGTGTGGGGGGGGCAGGGTATCTAACAGCAGGACAGGCCGAGTTTCCAGAAGCTGGGGAGGCCCTGTAAGTACCTTCCCTTAGGACGCCAAAGGACTCAGGTCTGGGAGGCAGGGAGTGGGGAGGGATGGGAAAATTGTGCAGGCTTTGGACTTGTGCCTGCACCTGCCCAAGTCAGACCCCAGTGTTCAGTGTGTTGTCCGGGTTCTGCTCCATCCCCCAGATCTCAAGCAGGTGGTTTCCGAGGTCTCCTTTCCTCAGCCGGCCAGGCCAAGGGCACTGGGCAGGCCCTCAGAGCCTCGGGGGTCCTCTCCTGGCATGGCCATTTGCTCCTTCTGTGCCGACTTGGAAACAGGGCCTAAAGATGCACAGTTCGGTGCGGTCACTCACTGGGCGGTGAGCGCCGGGCAGCGGCCTGCCCTACATCGTCTGTGATCTATGTTACAACACAGTACTAGGAAAACAGAAAGCTCTCCGTGCAGCTGCATTTATTATGCAGTGCCGGATGAGTTGTTTCATCTTGCGGACTCAGTTTCCTCATCTGCAGTGCAGAATGTGATCTTACATGCCATCTTCTTATGGAATCACATGAGCAGGGGCTGCTGGTGGCTCTTGACACCCACTCAGGTCACGACCTCACATTTGTGAGACGGAGCCCTGTGTCAGCCTCTGTGCTGACAGCGCGGAGCCTGCTTGGGATTCTGTCTCTCTCTCCCTCTCTCTCTACCCCTCCCCTGCTTGCTCACTTACTCTAAATAAATCTTTTAAGAAAAGTAAAGAAGACAAGGATCCCATGGGGAGATGGACAAGAAAATTCTTTCTGGAGTAGGAAGTGTAAAGGATGGTTATTTGTAACCTTTTATACCCAGATGCGTGTGTCACATAAGGAAGGAAGGGGGGCGAGTTTGCCATGATGCTCAGAGATGGTTTCCAGGCTGCCAGAGTCACTTACTGGCCCCTCCTTGCCCAGTGGCCTCATCCCTAACCTGCCTTGGCCTCCAATGTGCCCCCCAAACCTGCTGCTGCTCCCTGTTGATACCACCTCTTCCCCCGGAAGTTCAGACTCCATGCCTGGCTGACAAGTGAAGCTCTTGGAGACACAGCCCTCCCGGCCCCTGCCCTCCTCTCTGGCCATTCTCCCCTTCACAGGTGCACCCAGTCTGAATTTTGGCTTCTTAGAAAGTGTGATGCCTGCTCTGGGCTCCTGGCTATGTCCCCTGGCTGCCACCTCGCACCCCCACCCCTCAAGTCCTGGCTGAATTGCTACTTCCTCCAGGAATCTTTTGGTTCAGGGTGGGTGCCCTTGACCTGGCACCTGCCAGTGCAGTTAACTCCTCGTGTGTATTTCCCACGTGACCACAAGCGCCATAAGACGGGGGCCCGTGGCTCTTCCCCACCCAGCACAGTGCCTGGTGTACGTGGGTGCCCCATTAGCACTTGCTACTGGAAAGAACAGTGGGCTGCTGGTCCAGGACAAAGAATCAGTTAGGTTCCACCCTAGCAACTTTGCCTGGAGCCTTCCGGTTCACTGAGTGTCCCAGGAGCGCCCCTGTGAGCCAGGCTGTCCCCTGCACCGAGGGTGCCTCCCGGGCTGCAGACCTGCCCGCAGCCGTGCGGGCACTGTATGGGCGGGCATCGCGGCAGGCAGAGCAGGACGGGGCCCCCTGCCCTTGGCAGTCCCCAGCAGAGGTGTTTCCACCCCAGCCCAGACTTTTGCCTGATGGTATTTCTGCCTCGTCTGTGGATTTCCGACACGGAGCAGCAGAGTGGGAGAGGCCGGACCACACCCAGCTGGCCAGCCCGGGCTCCAGCCTGGCTCCGGGGAGGCCTGCTGGAACATTCACATTCTGAGGAGGAAGCCAGTGATTACATCTTAGACTTGCAAATGGGTTCGGTAAATCGGCTTTGCTGAGAGGTGGGACAGACAGCTGGACTGAGTGCGCAGCAGCACGTGGTGATTAAGGAAGAGATTTGCTCCCCCAGAAACGGGGCTGCTTCCTGGTGGGAGATCTTCTAAGTGAATTCACTTTGGCAGTTTCTGCCTTCTTTCAGAGAAGTCCCTGGGCATGGCTTTTGCTGTCTCTCTCTGAGGACCGGCGGAGCAAATGCACCAAATGATAGGAGGGCACGCACTCACCCGTGCGTTCCGCAGGTATCTGTGGAAGAATTCATTCATTCATTCATTCATTCCCTCAACTAACTTGCATTGTGCACCCTTTCTGCGTCAGGCTCTGTGCTGGGTCCTGGGGACAGGGCACTGAGAGAGACATTCATTCCACCGGGATGTGGTCAGGAACCAGGGCCGGGTCAGAACACGGCCAGGAGCTATCCGTCCAGGCCACTCTTCTGTCTCACACCGAGGCCAGGACATGCCACACGGACACGGGCTGGGATGGTGTGGCCTCCTGAGCACTTTGTCCTGCCAGCTCCATGTGTCTAAAGAAAAGCACCCGAGGTCAAGCAGGGGAACCGCACACCCTGGGGGTTGCAGCATGGCCTCCAGCCTGTACGGGGCTTGGTGCATATGATAAATAAGGCTCCTTCCTCAAGACACATCGCTGCCATCTGCTGGAAAACCGTCACACGGAACATGCAGCGCTGCCCGAGCACACCGTGAGTGGTGCCCCCGGGGTTTGTTCAGTCCCTCATCACCTGCCTGTCCGCGTGGTCTCGCTCCGTGGGTCCGCTGGGCAGTGGCTGCTCCCCGACGTCCCAAGAGAAAGAAGGAGCGCTCTGTCCAGTCCCAGAGACGCCCAGGTCCACCTCTGTTTGCTAGTAGCATAGACTTCTAAGTTCTTGTAGGTGGAGGATGCCTAAGGGTGGATTTACATGATTCCAAACTACTTGAGAGAATCCGACTAGTGAGGAGGTGGACAGTTATCTAAGAGGGTCAAAGTTTCTTTTCCCACTTCCTTGCCCATGTCTTGTTCCTACTCCATGCTGTGAACAGACAGCATTGCTGCTCAGGCCAATGCCAAAAACTTGGCAAGAATAATTCCCAGTTCCTTGGCTCTCACATTCTTGTTGGAACACTCGAAGTATTTTTGTTTAAGACCCATTGCCTTATTGTTTAATTTAATGGATAAATCTCTGGCCTCAAACCCCTTTGTCCACGGAGGAGGTAGATAAGCAAAGATTTAATCAACACGAGATGGACGCCAAGGAAGAATGGTGAGGGCCTCTATTTCCAACCCCATGGGGGCTTCAGCACACGTACACACACACACACACGTGTGCACACACGTGTGCGCGCACACGCACACACCCACACACACACACATCCCTGCACCTGTGTACGCAGGTTTGAGGAGTAGGTGAGCCAGTATCTAACTCGAGGCCATTGGCCCACTTTGTCCATAAATGGTGGTTGACGCCATGGTGGTACCACTAATGAACGGAGCCTTCCCATCCCGGAGCTTCGGGTTCACTAGGGAAGGTAAAATAAAGGTGTTAGCTCCGTGCAGTCTTGATTTATCTGGGATGCTATAACAAAGATATCATAGACTGAGGGACTTACACAACCAGCATTTATTTCTCATGGTTCTGGAGGCTGGGAAGTCCCAGGTCCAGGTGCTGGCTGCTCTGGTGTCTGGGGAGAGATGGCTGTTTGCCTGTGGGGTCGTCAGGTGGCCAAGGGGGAGAGGGAGCCCCTGGGGCTTCTTTCCCCGGGCACTGATTCCATTCACGAACCTCCAACCTGATGCCCTAAGCACCTCCTAAACGCCCCACTTAATACCATCGCACTGAGGGTTAGGGTTTCAATATATGAATTTTGCAGGGGACACAAACCTTCAGTCTGTGGCGGTGTGGCATCCGTGCCTACTCGGACCCCAGTGGTTTGGAGAACTATTTGGGTGCGGTCCAGGAGCATATTTCTGGGGAGCTGGTGCTTCCAGCTGCAAAGGCCCTAACCAGGCCCCAGATGGCAGGAAGGGACTGACCCAGGAGGCTGAACCAGTCAGAGACCACACAGTCCCACACTGAGCGTCCTTGCCCTGCGTTTTCCCCGCCACGTGGATGCGGGGACTGGAGCCCGTCAGCTTTGAATGCCCCACCTGCTTTCTGCCTCGATTCTCCATCCCGCCCCTTATCTATGCCATCTGTTCACTAGGGGCCAAACTCCAAGTTAAAACAGCTCTGAGCAGACTCTCTGAGCTTGGCCATAGGTCCTAGGTCTGGGCAGTGCAGTTGCGTTGGCAGTGAGATGTACCAGGCCCTGGGCTCCAGGGGGCTCTGCAGAGGACCAGTGTGCTCTGGGGCAGAGGATGCTTCGCCTGGGTCCTGGCCCGGGTCTGTCCAGGTGCTGAGTGAACCCCCAGTAAGCCCCTCATGTACAGAGTCTTCGTGGTGGGCTGTGGGGGCTACACAGGTAAATGAGGTCTGATTCTTGCCTGAAGAGCTCACACACACTGCCCCCAGGTAAGGCTAACTGCGGAACCCAAATGTAATAGCGGCACTGCGGAGCAGAAGATTCTCCTAGCTGGTGGGTTTCCCAGGGAAACCTTGGGAAGGTTTCGAGGGAGCTGGCATTTGAGCTGGCACTCAGAGGAGGGCTAGGATTCCAGTCTTGATGAGGAGAAGCGGGAGCCGGTGGCAGAGGGCAGCCCGGGGTGGGGGTGAGGGGAAGTGTGCGGCATTGCAGGTGCATTGCAGGTTGTGAGTTGCGGCTGCAGTGTGAATTGTGGTGGGGGGAGGGGCATGGGGAAAGGATGGGGAAGGGTGACTGGGGACAGATCAACAAAGGCCTTTCGTCTTGACTGAAGGAGTTCTATCAGCCAGGGTCGCTGTGGTAGAACAGCGGCCCCCAAAGATGAACCCCGGAAGTGTGAGCGTTACCATACGTGGTAGAAAGGACTTTACAGCTGTGACTAAATCATGCATGTGAGATGGGGAGGGGGCCCTGGATTGCCCAGCTGGGCTCAGTGTAATCACAAGGGTCTTCATAAAAGAGAGGCAGGAGAGTCAAAAGGAAATGTGGAGGGATGCAGCCACAAGCCAAGGAATGTGAGCAGTTTCCAGAAGCTTAAAGTGGTGACAGACAGATTTTCCCCAGGAGCCCTGCTGACATCTTGATTTTAGCCCTGTGAGATTTGTATCAAGCTTCTGACCGCAGAACTAGGAAAGAATAAATTTCTTGTTGTTCTAAGTCACTAACTCCATGGTAGTTGTGGCAACAATAGCAAACTACTTACAGTTGGAAACTCCTCCCGCTCCTGGGATTTCTAACTTCAGGTGAGCTATTTAAATTTTCTATTTGACACCAGTCTTCTGTCTTTTAAGGGGTTTAATTGTAGTGCTCACCTCCTAGGGTTTTAGGGAGGAACCTAGATAACATGTACATAGCACCTGCACATGGACAGCATGCAACAAATTGTTGCCATTAGGATTCTCTTCCCGCCGCTTTGTGGGACTCATCACCCCGTTCTTGCCTTCCCCTCTTCTCCCCACCCGGGCCCCTTGTCAGTCTTTCTTGCTGTCTCCTCCTCTGGCCCAGGGACTGGGGCTCTGTGTTACAGGTGAGGATACTCTTCCTCATCAAGTGCCTTTTCCCAGCGCACACCCCCCCTCCCCTCCCCACCTCCTGCCCAACCTCCTCTCCTGCCCTCACCCACCCGGACTGCAGATCATGGAGAACATAGTATGAGGGAGGCACCTGCCGCAAAACTCACAGACTTTGTAAGGACGCAGGTCTGAACCAAACCGACTCCATGACAGGCTTCAAGTTTCCCTCTGACCTTGGAGGCCTAAGTGTCAATGTCTCAGAATCATTAGACAATAAAAGGGCATATGTTGCTCAATCAGGGACCACCCTAGCAACACCCAATCAGAAGCGGGCAGCTAAAATGTTTAACACTCCTAAGGGCGGGCCTAGAGATAGAAGCTATAGATAATCACTTATTGCTTAAGGCTAGTTACACCCACCTGAGGGTCCAGGGTCCACTCTGTAATTGGTTAACACTCTAAATGTTGTGATTGGGTCCCCGTCAAAAGTAACGAACTCTCTGGACCATGTGTATGGTTAAAGTTACTGCCAATGATGTTAGGCGATGATTGGACCCCTGTACCTGTGTCACAATTTCCTGTAACTCCCCCTTCCCAAACCCATAAAAACCCTGCTCAGCCCTTGTTCGGGGCTCTCAGCCCGGATCCGCTGCGCTGGTGAAGTCTGTGAGCCCGAGTTTAGGCCCGGCCCGCCTAAGCCTGTAATAATAAGTGCCCTTTGCTTTTGCATGCGTGACTCGGTCTCCCCGGTGGTCTCTGGTTTACGGGGACGATATTGAAATCTTGGGCATAACAACTTTAATAGTTATTGAAACTATATTAGCATTTCTTGTGAGCACAAATTTACAAATGATCGTTTTACGCACGACATATAATGCGTGTGACCAGCTCAGGTTTTGGAAGGAACGTACGGATAGTGCTAGAAGCCTGTCCCTGGGACAGAGCCAGAAACACACGCTGTTTTCATAAACGTGTCTGCCTACAGCTTTATTGAGGGATAACTGACATGCAAGAGACTGCACATATTTAAAATGTACAGTTTGTTACGTTTTGACGAGTCTCATGTACCTGTGAAACCCGCACCGCACACATCCACCCTCCCCACGCCCCGCATTCACAGTCTCCCCTGCCCCTGGCTCTCCCCCTGCCCTGCTGGCATGCCCTCCTCACAGACAACCCCAAATCTGCTTTCTGTTACTACAGATCAGTTTGCATTTTGATAATTGTACATACAGGGAATCACGCAGCGTGTATTCCCTTTTATCTGGCATAGGAGATGGACTCAAGGTCCCAATGGGATCCAGAGTCCATTCCTTTTTATTAGAGAGTAGAATTCCACGTCGCATGAGTGGACCACCCTTTATGAAGTCCCGCAGGGGATGAACATCTAGACTGCTTCCCTTTGGAGGGCTGTTCCAAATACAGCCCTGCGAACCTTTGTGTGAAAGTCTGACGGCTACGGGCTTTCATTTCTCCTGGGCGAATGCCCAAGGGAGAAACGGGGAGGCCTCAGGGTAGGTGTTTTTAACGTTTTAAGAAACTGCGGTGCTCTTTTCCAAAGTGGTTGCACCATTCCACATTCCCGCCACAGTGCACAAGAGCCGCCTGCCCACACTTCGCGTCGGCCCTTCCACTGAATGTGAATTGGCGTCTCCTCGTGGCTTTAATTTGCATTCCTGTAAGGACTAAGGATGTTGAACATCTTTTTCTGTCTTTAATTTTTTTACTCATTTAGAAAAATTGTGTGCAGGCGCCCAGGTGGCTCAGGGGTTAAGTGTCGGACTTGGGCTCTGGTCATGATCCCACGGTTCATGAGTTCGAGCTCCACATTAGGCTCTGTGCCGACCGCTCAGAGCTTGCTTGGGATCCTCTGTTTCTCTCTCTCTCTCTCTCTCTCTCTCTGCCCCTCCCCACTCATGCTCTCTGTCTCAAATAAATAAACTTAAAAAAGAAAAGAAATAAAGAAATTGCGTGGTTTGTTTTCTTGTTGAATCTTAACACCTTTTAGTTTATGTTGCATCCAAGGCTTTTGTCAGAGATATTCCAAGATTTTCTCCTTGTCTGGGGCTTTCATTCCACAGTATCCTTCAAAGAGCAGAGCTTTAATTGTGCTGAGTGCAATTGATAGATTTTTTTTTTTTTTGGATCACATTTTTGATGCTACTGTTTTTGATTTCTTATTTTGATAAAAAGCCTTTGCTGCATCTAAGGTCACAAAGATTTACTCTTCTGTTTTCTTCTGGAAGTTTTATGGTGTCAGGTTTTACGTTTAGGATTATGATTCATTTCGAGTTAATATTTGTGTATGGTGGGACACAGAGAAAAAGCTAATATTTTTAAATATGGATGCCCAATTGTCACAGCCCACTTGTTAAAAAGATCATCCTTTATTCACTGACTTGCCTTTATATCTTGTTAAAAATCAGTGGTCCCAATACATGGATTCTTACAGTTTGATACACTCTTTTATGCAGTATGAGTATGTATTTTAAGTTCCACGTTGTAGAAACTCCCACGATTACTTTCAAAGAGTTTTAGTTGACAAATGTTCTTAAATGAACCTAATAAACTTACCTGTCAACTATCAGTGTAATATTTATAATATTTATTGTTCGTTTTTATCAGTGCTTTGGCTGGAAAGAGTCAGGAAAACCACACCTGGCAAAGCTTGGGGAGACACCTCATAAATGCCTCACAGTCAAATTTTGGTGTTAAACTAGGTGGTTCTCTCACTCCTTTAACCCTCTCACTCCTACCCTACCTTGTGCTTGCAGCAGGGCCCAGAGGGTAGAGACCTTACAGGGAGAACAAAGAGTCCCTTTCCTGGCTTTTGACTCTGAAGTAGCCTTTTGTAAATCTACTGTAGAGGTGATGGTATTGAGAGCCAGGGATTTCCATTCGAAGGGCAAGGTGCTTGAGAGAAAAAAGGGTATTTTTGAATTTCTAAAGCTTGGCTTTAAATATCAAAAGCCAAAGCCAGAGGGCTCAGAGCACAGATTTTATATCAGGAACCAGACTGTGGAGAATAGCAGTCTCTTTCTCAGCCCAAAAAAGAGATAAGATTTGGACTGGCGGCTGAGGTGCCGTGGAGGAGGGAGAATTGGAAGGGGCTCGATTTCTCAAGTTTAAACCTGTGGGTCCCTGGCGAGGGCCTTCATCCTGCTGGGCCCAGACCGGACTGAGGGGTTCTCGAAGATGGGGGCGATTGCCTGGCCCCCCACAGTGCTGCCTGAGCCCCTGGAACCGCACCTGAGTGGTGATGGAATGGAGGTTGCAGGGTTGTGGTTCTGGTGGGACCGGCCTCTCAGCGGCCAGCCGGTGGTGCCCCCCACAGGGGGCCCGGGGACCCAGGACAGGTAGTCTGGGATGAGAAGGGTGCTGAGTCTGTCACCCACAAGTAATTCCCCCCCCCCCCCCCCCCGCGCCCCTTGGCAGAGACCTTGCATTCCTGAGGCTGCAGCCTCCTGCTGGAGGGGAAGGACACTGGACCCGAGTCACACAGAGAGCTGTGAGTGCGGCCACACATTCTGATTTCTGAACCGAGCTGTGTTTACAGCTTTGGCAGCTGGGAGGATTTTCTGTGGACAGAGCTTCTGACAGGTGGGACCAGACACTCGATGCCCTCAGCTCTCAGAGCGGCAGGCCGGGGCGTGGGTGTCAGAGCCCCCAGCCTTTCTCCCTGTCCTGCAGAAATCCTGTTTTCTCTTTGTGCTTGGGTAGAAAGAATGCTCAGAAACTATGTTATCGTTATGCCCAGATTTCAATATCGTCCCCCAAAACCAGAGACTGCCAGGGAGACCGAGTCACGCATGCAAAAGGAAAGGACTTTATTACGGGCTTAGGCTTGCCGGGCCTAAACTCGGGCTCACAGACTTCACCAGCGCAGTGGATCCAGGCTGAGAGCCCCGAACAAAGCGGGGGCAGGGTCTTTATGGGTTTGGGAAGGGGGAGTTACAGGAAATTGTGACACAGGTACAGGGGTCCAATCATCGCCTAACATCATTGGCAGTAACTTTAACTATACACATGGTCCAGAGAGTTCGTTACTTTTGACGGGGACCCAATCACAACATTTAGAGTGTTAACCAATCACAGAGTGGACCTAGGACCCAGGACCCAGGGCCCTCCCGTAGGGTGTAACTAGCCTTAAGCAATAAGTGATTATCTATGGCTTCTATCTCTAGGCCTGCCCTTAGGAGTGTTAAGCATTTTAGCTGGCCGGTTCTGATTGGGTGTTACTAGGGTGGTCCCTGGTTGAGCAATCTGTGCCCTTTTATTGTCTGATGACTCTGAGAAACCAACACCTAGGCCTCCAAGGTCAGAGGGAAACTTGAAGCCTGTCATGGAGTCAGTTTGATTCAGACCTGCGTCCTTACATTATTACAGTTGACCCTTGAACTACGCTGTGCAGGGGGGGGGGTGGCATGGGCAGGTTGGGGTGCCGATTTCCTGCATAGTTGAAAATCCACATGACTCCCCCCAAACGCAATTCCCGATAACTACTGTTTACCTACTGTTGACCGGAAGCGTCACCAGTAACATAAACAGCTGAGTAACACATACTTTGCATGCTACATACGTATGATATAGTGGATTCTTGCAATAAAGTCAGCTACGGAAAAGAAAATGTTTCTTAAAAAACCACAAGGAAGAGAAGACACATCTGCACTGCATTTGTTGGGAAAGAATCTGCATTTAAGTGGACCCGCGAAGTCCCGACCCATGTTGTTCAAGAGTCGGTTTCCTACCACGGTGAAACGCATCACCACAAACCCGCCAGTGTCCACGGTGCCCATAGGCTAGGCATTGGCACGGTTTGCCTGGGTTCTCGGCTCAGTGTCTCCCCAGGCATTGAAATGAAGGTATCAGCTGGGCTGGGTTCTCGTCTGGAGCCCGGGAGCCTCTTGCAGACTACGGACAGAATTTAGTTCCTTGCAGTTGTAGGACTGATTAGATGAACGGGCTTCTCTTTCCTTACTAGTCATTGGCCTGGGGTCCTCAGCTCCTCCTACGAGAATCTGCATCCGGTCTCCCGTGAAGGAGTCTTATGTAGTGTAACATACTCAGGGCAGTGACCATCTTCGAGTTGCAGGATTTCTTTGACCTCAGTACCTGGAGTTGTCTCTCTGCTTTGAAGAATAAAGAGGTGGACAGAAAATGGGCATCGGGCAGGAGTTTATTAGCGTGTTAGATCAGAAAGGAAGAATCATGTGGAAGCTCTCTTTACAGAGGGGGGCGTTCCAAAGTGCGTATCCCCAACTGTAGGCAGGGGATTTTGTCTTAGAGGGTTTGGTTGCCTCACCCACCATCCCTTCTCTTTCCCTTCAGTCCTTCTCAGGCCCTGTCTTTATTGGCTGGATTGTTATACCCAAGTTTCCAATATCCTCAAAAACCAGAGCCTGCCAGGGAGACCGAGGCACACATGCAAAAGCAAAGGGCTTTATTATTACGGGCTTATAAACTCGGGCTCACAGACTTCACCCACGCAGTGGATCCGGACTGAGAGCCCTGAACATGGCGGGGCAGGGCCTTTATGGGTTTGGGAAGGGGGAGTTACAGGAAATTGTGACACAGGTACAGGGGTCCAATCACTATCACCTGTCAATACTGGCAGTAACTTTAACCATACATTTAGTGTACTGACCAATCACAGAGCGGGCCCAGGACCCTCACGTCGGGCGTGGCTAGTCTTAAGCAGTAGGTGATTATCTTATAGCTTCATCTTTCGGCGAACCCTTATAAATGTTAAAGGTGTTAGCTGGCCTTTGCTGATTGGGTGTTACAAGGGTGGTCCCTCCTGCCTTGGGCAACGTGTGCCCTTCTATTGTCTAATGATCCTGAGAAGCCGAATTCAGACCTGCATCCTTACAGATAACTCTAGGCGCTGGGTTGTCCATTCCTGATTGACTGGATTCCATTGTATGAGGAGTCAGACTACGACTCAAAGAGGGATTTTGATGGTCAAATTCCTGAGGGGAACCTGAGAGGGAGTAGGTGGTGTCTGTTACATTCTTAAGAGGAACCTTATGCCCGAGGGAGTTTGCTCTGTGCTTCCAGCATTGTTTTAAAAATCTGTTTTTTCCCCACCTCGGGACCTCAGGACCTAACCTTTTCCTCTCTGCCTGTTTTTCCCCATCTTCCTCTATCAAACCAGTATACTTACAGGTCCTGCCCACACGTGACAGGAGGGGATACAGGATGTTTTTACCAGGGGAGGCTCTGGGAGGTCATCCTAGAAAGTTGCGCATTGTAGCCATCAATCTGTGGAACGTGCCCAGCACCAAGATGATACCACGACAAAGGGAAAACTCCCCCCATCGAATAAATCATTAAAGGGACGGTGGGAAACAAAACTAAGTTCTGATACATCCCATGAATTATCCTCGGGTAGTGATCCAGTCATGCAAATGAAACACTTTCCTTTGGGCTTGGTCTTCATGAGCTTGCTCAAGCCAGTGAATCCCAAGTATCCAAAGTTCCTGTGAAAACAGTGGGGGTTCCAGAATTCCTGTATTGAATGGACTTCAGGGAAGTAATTTGGTCAAAGAGAATGGACAGGGAACCTTCCTTAAGCTGCAACTGTTTTTATTTAGAATGCGTGCTTATTTAAGCTGATTAACATGCTGATGTTAACGATATTCCCATCAGTGAATGTATCATTTCACTTGAACTTCGGAGAGATCTGCTCAACCCTTTTGGATGCTTAGGTGTTGTGAGTATCCTGGAATGTGACCTCACTGAGGTTGACTCAACAGCATAGCGAAAATTTAAAAAGTCCATCAGATTCACAAGTTTTGGCTTCTAGTTCCAGACCCATCTGCCCATAGCTGGCTGTGTGACTTTGAGCACATCACTCTCCCTCTCTGAGTCTCTGTAAAATAAGGGGTTGTGACCAAAGGTTCTCCCAGGCCTGGCTTGTGAGACTCTTCTCTTTGTCCTTGGGATCAAGGGCATCCTGAATCTCCCGAAGATCTGGAACACTCAGGAGTAAGAGATCTCTCAGGCCGTCAGGCCGTTCTGAGGCTGCTGGCCTCTAGGCAACTCGATAACCACCGTGATCTAGGCAGACTGGGCTCTTTTTTGTTTGCAAATGTCTCTACAAACAGCTGCCATGGCCCCTTCTTCTAATCTATGCGTGTGTTCCGCCCCACTCCCACCTCTAGTATGATTTCTCATCATCCCTCCAGTACCACCTGGCCATATATGACCCTGTGGTAGGATGAAAGTTGTACCAATATTTCAATTAGTAGCTGGAAATTGCTACTCAGAATTGGCGGCTGCCCAAGGGGGTTGGCAGGTTAGGAACAGGAGAGAATATTTACTCACCAAAGACAAAATTCTTCCAAACAACGTTCCCTGATGAAGCGTTTGCTATGCAAGGAACACAGGGCTAGGCACTGCTAGATACCAATATAAACACAAAATCCTAGCCTTTATTCTTAATCTCAGAGAACAGGAGAAGGGAGCAGCAGCATCAGCTCTGTGGGGTCCTTAAGAGCCATGTAAGTCCATGGAGAGGACTGTCCTCAAAATTGTCATCCCTCCCGAGGTGTGCAGGAGCTTGCGGTTAGCAGGCTGAGGAGGGAAGAGGAACGGGTCCTTCGGAGCCACCTTCCGTGGGTGACGGTCTCTGACATGTCCATGTGCTTAGTCCCCACGCCTTCCATCGAGCACTGATCTAGCTGTCTCTGTGAAAGTACTTTGTGGATGAGATTAAAATACAGACTCAGGTGACTTTAAATAGGGGAGGTTCTCCTAAATCATCCCGGTAGGATCGATCCTGTTGAATGATCTGGAAGGCAGGGTTGAGACCTCCCTGAGAGAAGAGGAAATTTCACTCATGCTCAGCAGCTTAAGTCCATACCCTAGAGTCACAGCCGGCCCTGGAAGCTCCAGACTGGCCTGCCGACTCCCTCAATCACGTAAGCAAATTCCCTGCAATTCTTCTCTTAATATGTACCTCCTGCTGGTTCTGCCTTTCGGGTTGAACACTGATTAATATCGCTTGTATCAGAAGTAGGGTGAATGCATTTGTATTTTGCTTGTAGGACGGACTTGTAGCTTTGGATCGGAGACATAAGAAAATAATGTGTCCCCTCTGCCCCCACAAAGAGATCCACATTGTAACCCCTGGAACTGGTGGTTATGGTACTTTCCATGGCAAAGGAGAATTAAGATTGCACATGAATTAAGGCTGCTAATCAGCTGACCTTAAAATAGGGAGGCCACCTTGGATTACTCAACTGGACCCAGTGTAATCACAAAGGCCTTTAAAGGTGGAGGAAAGAGGCAGAAGAAGGAGATCCAGAGAGATGGCAGATGAGGATGCAGCCTGCTGTTGCTTCCTTTGAAGATAGAGGAGACCCGGAACCGGTGCAGCTTCTAGAAGCTTCAAAAGGCCAGGGAATGGATTCTTCCCTAGAACTTCCAGAAGGAAATGTGGTCCTGCTGATATCCTGATTTCAGCCCCATGAGACCCTTTCTGAGCTGACCTTCAGAACTGTAAGATAATACATTGTGTTTTCAGGCCGTAATTTGTGGTCATTTGCTACGGCAGCAATAGGACACTGCAATCCCTGTCTCCCCCAGCAGTGGACTTGGACTGCTACCTTACCAACATGAGGATGGTGGTGGGGGGGGGGGTTCTTGCCCAGCAGGTCAGCAGGTCGGCATGACCCCTCCCAGCCTCTGCCTTACCCCTGCCCCCCAGCTGCCCTCCCAGGGCCCTCCGTGCAGCCTCAGCTCTTTGACACAGCCCACCCCCCACCCCACGGTCTGGACAACTCTGAAAAGGTCCAGAGCCTGCAGCCTGTCAATGGGACCCTAGTCTTTGCTCTCCCTGACCAAGACCGCTCCCACACCAGATGCACCATCTATTTGTAGGCTATTGGTGCCCAGAAGACACTTAAGAGAAATTATGCAATGCTGCCTCTCGTAATTTTTTTTCTAAAAGTATTTTATTCTCTCTCCCAGCTTATGAGGCCACAGGGAGATTCTCGCTTTATAACCTCATATTATTTTGTCGGTTGGTGGTCTGAAGGAGATGTTTTCTCAGCCTTGCTCACCTCTTCCAGGAGAGTGCACACATTTATGGCATTCTCTGGAAGAAAGCCTCTCTTCCTGTGCCCAAAGCCTAAAAAATCCCCTGGTAACTGTCTAGAAGGAGATCAAATGGGAGCAAAAGTCACTTCCATCTTCTTCTTTCTTTTTCCCCTTCCTCCGGTCTTCCTTCCTTCCTCTGCTCCACCCACAAATACTGATCAAGTTCCCCTCTGGTCCTGACACCAAAGCTACTTGCTTTGCTCCCTCAGGGCTGCCGAAACAAAGTACCACAAACCAGGTGGCTGAAAATGGCAGCAACTTCTGTTCTCACAGTTCTGGAGCCTCGAAGTCCGAAATGAAGGTGTCAGCAGGGCCATGCTCCCTCGGAGACCCTGGGCATCCTTCCTCACCTCTTCCGGCTTCTGCTGCTGGCTGGCCACCTTGGTGTCCTCGGCCGGCAGCCACGCCTCTCTGGTCTCCACCTCCACCATCCCATGGCTGTCTCCCTGTGTTTCTGTGCATCTTTCCATCTTCCCTCTGAGCGTGCCTGCGTCCACATTTCTCTCTTCTTGTAGGGATGAAAGTCATACTGGATTAGGGACCCGTTGCTTTCCTATATGACCTCATCTTAACCAATCACATCGGCAATGACCCCATTTCCAAATAAGGTCATATTCTAAGGTACTGGGGTTAGGACTTAAACAAATTTGGCGGGGGTACACAATTCAACCCATAACAGTACTCAGAGGTGACTCAACTCACTCCTGCCTCTAGTTAGGAAGGGAAAGGGCAAGGGACACTGACGGTGACAACACAGTGTGCTGGTTGCCAGAATCAGGATTATCACAGGGTCATTGGGGGCAGGTTGTAGGGGAGTCGGTGTTCATGAGGGGAGCGCTGGCCGCTGTAACCAGCAAATTCATACGAAGATTTATTGCCTGAACACATCACAACTCAACATGCCTGTGTGGTAGTGAGGGACTCAAGTCCTCCTATCCTGTGACCCTGCCATCCTCTAGGGACTTGTCTTTGGCCTCTGGCCAATGGAAAGAAACAGGAGGCCTAAAAAAGGCACATTGGGGAAATCACAGTAATAATGATACAACGGTATTTATGTGGCACTTAATGGATTAATCTGGGCACCAGTTCTTTACTCTTTACTTCTCTTTATATGAACTCATTTTGTTTGCACAGCAATCGTATGTCGATACTTTGCAGATGAGGAAGTTGAAGATGGGAAGTTCCACTGACTTGTCGAGATGGTTGAGAATAGATTAGCCATAGGTAGCAATGGTGGGGTCAAGCGGGGTCAAGATGGCCCGGGCGTGAGAGAGAAGTAAAAGGAGGCAGGGTTGTAGAGGAGGCAGAGGCTAGATCAGGAAGGGCATTGAAGGGCATCAAAGGCCATGCTAAGTAGCTGACTTGAAATTGATGCCCAGGAGAAGCCATAGAAGGGCTGCCATGGCCAGGTTTGCCGCTAGAGCTCTGTGGTGTGTAGTCGTGGAGAAGAATTTGAGAGTTGACCCTGGGGGTGGGCAGCTGTATCAGTCAGGATGCTGCAGGTCCCAGAGAACCCAGACGAAACGAATTAGATGATGAGAACCACTTATGTCACATGGCGAGAAGCATGGTGGCGGTAAGTGTCCAGGACTGGCTACCTGGGCAGCTGCATGATGCCTTGAGGACCCAGGGTCTTCCCACCCTTCTGCCCTGAGGTCCTCAGCATGTTGGCCCTGACTCCTCACATGCAAGGTGCTTCCCACGCAGACAGGATACCCTTTGTTGGGGGGAGAGGGGCCTCATCTCTCTTCATCAGCAGGGAAGACTTTCCCTGAAGCCCCAGCAGACTTGCTTACCCTTCGTTGGCCAGGTTTGGGTTCCCTGCCCCTTCCCAAATGAATCGCTGAGAAGGAGAATGAATTTGTCATGAATGACTTTGGTGAATCCACTTAACCTTTGTGCCATGTGGAAGAGCCGGACCGACACCTGGGTAGGTGGCCGACAGCGTCTCCACAGAAGGCAGCCCTTCTGGGAAGTCAGCCTAGAAACATGGCGGCCTGGATGAAGAGGTTCAGAGGAAGGCAGCTGGGAGCAAGAGAAGTGGACGGCTTCTCAGCTAAGGAGATGGCATGACCAGAGCTTGGGGGTTGACTAGGTGTGTAGGTAAGAGAGACGAAAAGTCAGGGGTGACCAGGTCTTAGCGTGGGCAGGAAGCCAAGGCAGGCACCCCCTCTCTTCCCTCGTCATTCACATGCTCAACAAATACTGCTAATCGTGTCTCATGAGCCGGGGACTTCCACTTGAGTATTTATAGAGATGAGTAGTTTTAGATGAGGAAACGGAGGTTTAACAAAATGAAACAGTTTGTCCAAGGTCACACGGCTGGTGGGTGAGCAGTGGGCCTGGATGCGAACCCAGGTCCTTCTGTCTGACTCCAGAACCCATGTTATTGCCACAAGTCCATCCAGTCTCTGCTAAATCACCATCCTTGCTCCATAAAGACGGTGAGAGGTGAGCACACAAGTAAACCCACTAAATAGCAGGATGTGATAAGGACCCAAAAGGACCTAGAAGACACAAATGTTTTCGAACAACTACTATGCTTCAAGCACAATACTGAACACACTCCATGGGTTCTTCTCATTTAACTCTTGTGATGACCCTGGGCAGTGCTTTTACTGTCCTCTCTCCACATGGCAGTTACTGAGCAGTCACTGGGTGACAAGCGTCATGTGTAAGCCTCATAATCACCCATGAAGTATGTGCCCACCTAGTTTGAGTGGCTAAGAATGCTCCTGGGGGCACACAGCTGAAGTCCATCCTGGATCCCTTCTCGGTCACTGGGTTCCGGAAGCCTGGACTCCCTGTCACTCACAGGACGAAAGCCAGTCTCCATGTCTGCACACAGCCCGTCAGGACCCACCGCGCAATCTTGCCTTGCTGCTCACTAGCTGCTGCTTAGAATCTGGTGCTCCCGCGGCACTGACCCACTGTGGCTCTTCAAGGCTGGAACCGGGGTGAGGCGAGGGAAGCCCTGGGGCACAATACTTAAGGAGGCACTGCTCTCCATTGCATCACTGGGCAATTGTAAGATGCCAGGCATGTCCTGCCATGTGGCTGTACGTCACCGCACTTTGGGTCTTATTTCTTCTCTCAGGAGTATCCTCTTTTCTCCCTCTCCCCAACTTCAGTTTGGCTAATGTTCATCCTTAAAACTCAGCTAAGATATCACCTCCTCCAAGAAGCCTTCCCTGACCACCTCCCACCCCTTGGCCAGGACAGGTAGCCCTTCTTGGCCCGCCTACTGGGTTGACACATTTCTCATTGCACTCCCACCAAACTGTTAGCTATTTCTGTATCTGTTTTCCCCCACTGGGTTTTGATCCTTTGGAGGGCAGTCTTGTTTATTTACGTGTTCCCATCATTTGGCACAGTGCCTGCTCCGAGGTAGGTAGTTATTAAATGTTTATTGAACCGACTGTTATGAGCTGAGTTGTGTGTGCACACATCCCTGTGTTGAAGCCCTAACCCCCAATGTCTCGGAATGTGAGAATATTTGGAGATAGGACTGTTAAAGAGAAAACGGAGGCAACATGAGGTCACTGGGAAAGCACTTAGCGCAACACGACTGTGTCCTTCAGGAAGAGGAAACGGGACACAGGGACACACAGAGGGAAGACCCTCTGAAGACGGAGGGGACAGGTGGCCAAGGAAGGGAAGCCCGGAAGATACCAACTCCGATGACACCATGACGCGGGTGGGGAAACCTCGCCTCAGGACTCAGCCCCTGGTCGCTCATGCAGTGGTCGCTCACGGAAGGTCTCCAGTGTCTGTGTCGTTCAGGAGTGGGGACAGTTCTCACTTGCCCACGGGGCAGCCTGCCAGCCTCATCTGATGAAAACTGAGTCAGGCAGTGAGAGGCAGTGCCCTGCGAGTCTCCGGAGGCCCGGACCTGGATCTGCTTGGATTCTCAAGTCCTACCCTTCCCAGGTGTCAACAAAGAGAGCAGTGGGGGACCTCAGACCCCAGACTCAACCCTGCCCCCCGGCAGCCCAGATGGGCCTGTCACCATGTGAGACTGTCGTGTTTTGGAATTTCACAGATCACTCATCACTTATGGATTCGGAATATTTGCTGTGAGCATATGACAGGCAAAGCCGTGTCCCAGGCTCTAGGGCTCCTGGGCGAAGGGGACAGACCAGGATGCCTCCTCTCCCGAAGCTCACTTTCGAGCGCCCTCAAGATCTTTCCCAGAATCAACCTCCTGATACGTTTTTTGTGTGTCATCGTTTACAAAGATGAGCCATTGCCCATCATAGCCTGATCCTCCTCAGAGCCTTGTGCAGAATGATCATATTCCACACATTTTCACATCAGCGTTTCTTCCCAAGTCAACATCTCTGACATCGGATGGGTCCCACGGGATGGCATATCATAGTTTAATTGACAGTAAGTTCTTTCTTAGTGGTAAATAACAGAATGGTGGGTCTTCTAATCAGTGGTGTCTTAGATTTAATAAAATATGGAATTGTCCCTGGTTTGCAGATAATGAGGCTGAAGTTCAGAGTTGGTGGCTTTTCAAGGTCATATGTCTATGTTGTCTCTGCAGGCGGGAGGAGCCTTGGAAAAGTTAGCGCCATGTGGGAAGCCACCGTGTCCCTTACCAGAGTGCCATCTCTGCTCTCGGGGGACTTGGTTTCCCAGCACATCACGGCTTGCTGCTCTCATTTTTCTACAGGGAAAGGGAGCTCTGCCCAGTCCCAGGATGAGCTTCAAAGGGAGCCTGTCTCCTCCTCGCTCCACCCCACCAGGGGAGTGGCAGGCGTGTGGCTAAGGCCAGAGTGAAGCACGTCTAGGATCAAAGGAGCCCCCATCCCTCCAGAGCGCCCAGGGGGCTTGGCTGAGCGCCCTCTCCGGTCTGCTGAGCGATCCATTGACAAAATCCATCTGGGCAAGGACGGAGGTCTCTGTGATCACCTGTCATCTCCCCTAAACAGCCCTGATGCATGTTCGCCCTTCACTACCCAAGAGGCGTCAACCCTTCTGTGGCGATCTGCGGTCTGACACACCCACTTCTCTGTGGCTGGAAGGCAGTCACGCTGCGGGTGGGGGGAGTGGGGAGAAGCGGGGAGTGCATCCTCTGTGCTGACCAAGAGAAAAGGAAGAGGAGGGAAGGGAGGAGAGGGCTGTTGGAAGGCAAAGGGGGAACGGGCAATGGGCGTGGCCTTGACTTTATCCCACGGCTAATCCCAAAGCAGAGGCCCAGACCCAAAGCCAGGGGTGGGGTGGCCCTGGAGAGCACAGTGTAAGCATGGCTCTGCTTCCCCAGCACTTTGTCCTACACACTTGCGCACACGCGCACACACACACACACAGTCCGGGTCCGTCTCTTTCCTTCCTACCTGGAACTCTCAACCGGGCCAACAGCTGCACTGAGTGGGTTTCCGACTCTCTCCTTGCATTTTCTATGGAAGACGTGAGACCCCAAGAGGCCACTTTCTCCACACGCATTCCTTCACCTGCACCCTCTATACGTACTTTCATTGGCCTCCAGAAGAGCTCCCAGTGCTCAGGTCTCCTTCGATCCAGCCCCATCTGGATTCCCAAATGCTGTCAGCACTACTCTGTTCCAAAGCTGATACTCTGGTGGAACACGTTTTTCGGACCGGACCAGAAGCAGGCCGTAGAACCCCACCTCTGTATCTTTTCTCACCTCAGTGATGCTCTCCGCTCTGTTTTCATCCTTTAACTCTCCAATGACATTCCACCTGTTCTGGGGAGACCCTGCCTGGGCCCAGCCTCCATAGCCTCCAGCAGCTCCTGCCCACGGCGGGCCTGCTGGTTGGTCCTTGATATAGAGGGGAGCCGCGTCCTGCACCTGGGCCGGAGTGAATCAGCGAGTGGGGGGACGGCTCCGGGAGGGGCCGGGTGAGGACCCCTGCCGCCTTTTTGCTGTCCCTGCCGTGTGCTGGCTCTGATGACTTCGGTTGTGCACCTCAACTCTTGTTCTGGCAGCGGGCTCCACGGCCCGGCCTGTGTGCCCCCCAGTCTCCATTCCGGCATTCAGTCCAATTCCAGTCCTTAAACTCGAGCCTTCCAAGGATCACTCTCTCTACACCTTCTTGGGACTCAGCCTGGACCGAGACTGGAGAGAGCCGTGTCCCGGGGTGTCTGCTTGTTCACCAGACTGAGCCTCGAAAGGCGTTGTCCTCAGCTGGGTCAGACCCTGCAGCACGTCGCCCACGCCGGAGGCAGGGGAGTGCTGGCCCTCGGTCCCTCCCGGCTCCTGCTCTCAGATGCGTGCTGCTCTGCCAGATCAGATCTGGACAGCCCCCGGGGCCTGACTGCTGTCCGTAGGGCTTCCTCCATGGCATTCTGTTGCTTCTCAAGTGATGAGTACAGGAAGCCAAGTTGTCCTTGACATTGATGTCCTAATCCCTCAGCCTCCGCATGCTACTACTTGGGCTCAGAGACCCTCGTATGTGTGAGTTCCCCGCCTCCCGCGCAGCCGGCACAATGAACACTTCTCGCAGCGCAAATGCTGAAGTCTGTGAGGTCCTCGCCGGTGTCTTGCCTACGCTCGTGCCATGGTGATGGTTCGTGCCGCTCTCTGCCTTCGCCTCCCACCTGCCCTTTTCTTTCTGGGGGTTCCTCTTCCCTTCCCTGCAGTCCTTCCTGGCGAAATGTTTGTGGGTTAGATGTAGAGTTCCGTGTGGACAGGGGTGGCGGTTTGTTCTTGTCCATGTCCCATCGTCTTCGCGGAAGGTGGCCAGAAAAGAGCCGACCTCAGTCACCATGTCTCGGGCCCCTACTGTGTGCAGAGCATGGACCTAAGTAGTTTAGGTTCCAGAAAGAAAATAAAATCAAACGGGGTGTCGGACCTTCAGGAAACAGGGCCAGGCAAAGGCACTAATTGTTTCCCACTAAACTGCAAATGAGTGCCCTCTGGAGAGGGGCTGTCAAACGGCAGGAGGGAGAGGGTGGTCTCAGCAGAAGATGGCACTCGCCGTGAGCACGTGGACGCCACTCTTGGAAAACACCCATCCCCTGCCTCTGCCGTGGTGAAGTGCAAGTCTTCAACGTGGCGATGAGTCGGGACAGGGTTAGAGAGAGGCCGGGAGCCAGGCGCCGTGGGGGATTCTAGCCCCGGTTGGTCCCGGAAGGCCTGAGCTCCCAGCCCGCCCTCTTCCTTCGGGTGAAGAGGGAGGGTTCTGCTGGGGACAGACAGCCAGGCCACGGCTGCCTGAGTGGCAGCAGGCAGTCTTGTCAGCCGTCACCCTGCCGGAGGAGTCCTCGAACCCGAGCGCCTCTCCATTTGATCTGCCTGAGACCGCAGGAGATAGTCAACTGCTTTTGGCTAATATCGTATGCACGCATAATTAGGTGGCAGCAATTACCATCTGGGTTCCTAGCACTTGTTCCAACATCCAGGCCCTGGGCAAGGAGCTGGTGGGCGCGAGGAAGGGAGGCCTCCCCCCAGCCCTGCCCGTCCTCTGTCAGCCTCCCAGAGAGCAGATTGGAAGCCCGGAGCTTGGGAGCGCAGCCCTGTGGAAGGCCAACGATGCTCAATGAAGAGTGACAACAGGCAGGTGGCGGAGGGAGTCGGGCTGTGGTGGTGTTCCTGCCAGCTCATGGGTTGGCATGGCTTTGCAGGCTGGCTGGGTTGCCATGAGCATGGGCGACGAGGCCTCGTGGGCAGCCCTTGTTTCAGAGACTTGGCCAAGAGTGGGTTTGAGGGTTCTCAGAGCAGTGACGGGGCTGACGCGATGCCATCTGCCCCGCCCCTGGCACCGGCTTCTTCCACCTTCCGACTGTCGGAGCTCCCTGCGGGTGCCAATGACACAGGCATATGCTTGGCCAGGCCTGGCTGACATTTTCCTGGGGCTGGTGCTCAGACTTCCTGGCTGGCAAGGGGAGGTGGGCAGGACGGGAGTCAAGGCGGCTGGGGCGGATGGTCTTCTGATGCGGGGGAGGCTGAGGAGCCTAAGCCCTCACACGTGCCCTCTGACTTGGGCAGGGTCCCGGCAACCGTGGGTCTGGCGCTGTCCCTCGCAGCGCTTGCTACCTGCTGGGCCTGGCGTAATCAGTCAGTGGATTCAGGTGGGCATCTGGCAGCTTCTGCCCAGAGGCGGTGAGGCGTCCTGTTGCCGAGGGATCTTTCACGGGCTGCGGGGAGGTGGGACTGGGTTGAGTCCCAGCTCTGCATTTCCCGACGGAATGACCCAGGTCACGTGACTGAACCAATCTGCCACCCCTCCAGCAAAATGCAGCTGTGAGGCCTGAAGGGGTGCCTGGCACATGGGAGATACTCAGCCAACGTTAGCTTGATTTTTCCTCCCTTTCCTCTAGGGTGGAGTTTCGCCTTCTGTTCTTTCCTTGTCAGCACAGGGGTAAAGTGAGGGGGAAAATGTCATTCCTTTGGTGACATCAGGAGACTGTGTGGTCCCTTCTGGTCAGAGAAGGTGCATTTCCAAAGCCCTGTTCTCTGCTGCTTGCCCCCGGGCAGAGCCTGGGCTCCCCCTTGTGCTCTCCCATAGCTCCGTAGATGTTGTCTGCTGCGGCACCCAGCACTTGGCCGTTGTTTGTGTTGTACTTGTGTTTGAATCCTCAGTCTCCTGCACAGTGCCTGGCAAACAGTAAGATTCTGCGAAATGTTTGTTGAGTGACTGTTTGTGGCCCAATTCGGGTGATATCACTATCGCTCCATGTTGGGCTGGCAGGAGCAGATGGAAAGAGGGAATGGGAGAAGACCAAGATGAACGTGGGAGGGAACCAGGAGACTTCCGGGTCCACCATCTCGGAGAGGAGAGCATGGCTTTTGGATTCCACTGGCCAGGGGGGCAATCCTGGCTCCACCATGCAGCAGTTGTGTGACGGGGGGGAAGTTAATCACTCTGAACCTCGATTTCCTGTCACTCAGATGGGTATAATACCTCACAGGGTTATTATGAGGATTGAAAAATGTGCAAAATTTACCACATAGTAGGTGCTCAGTAAAATGGCGGCTATAATGATTCAACTGTCAGAAATGAGCTGGGACTTCTTGATATCTAGACGTCTACTAAACCTGACTGCGACGCCAACAGTCCTGTGTCCTGTGGTGGGTACTCGTGACTTCCTGAGCTCTTTCTCTGACTTGACCCTGTGTCTGATGCTTCACCGTCAGGCTTGTGTACATGTTCTCCTTTACTGGTTTCCACATTCCCTCTAGTAACCTTCCAGAACTTGCGGAGTTTTTGTGGCCTTGTTGAAGATTAGGGCAGGCGGGAATTGAAGGGAGGGTTTGGGGCACTTGGTGAGCTTATCAGCTCTTTCTCTTTCTCGTTTCTTTTCTCTTCCCTCTTCTGAGTATCACCCAAATCCTAACGTTCGCCTCAAGTAGAACAGTTCTGTTCGCTTCCACATCTCTTGGGGGATTCCTCTTTGTAGAAATTTACAGGATGCTCTTACTTAGGAGAGAATTCTGGAGAATGAAGAGTGTTCTGCCTGGTTACCTCTTGCCTATCACTCGCTCAGCAGGTGGCTAGTGGTGACGGCCACTGGATTCTCCTCTCGTAGCTTCTAGGAAGATGTCGGATGACCCTCGGCTTTATTGGGGTTCGTGTCAGTGGCTGTGCTGAGCTCGGGGCGGGGCGCAGCAGGAGGCTGGGGGCGGTATTGTTAGTCCTGGAAATCAGATGGGGAGAGCCCATATGGATGGTTCATCTGATTAGTGCAGGGACTCTGCCAGGAAATAGGCGTTCTAGGCAAGTGCCTCCAGAGCCCTGCGCAGGGCAGGGGGTTGGCGGTGAGGGGCAGGAAACCCACACTGAGGACTGACCCTTCATCAGGTGGGCTCGGCCCACTTAGGCAGGCGGCATAGCCCTTTGCTTATAAATGTATGAGTTTCTCGTCCCCGTGTGAGGTCCTGGGGCTGCATTCCTGTGTGCTCGCGGCGCCCAGGCCTGCAGGGTCAGGTGTGTCGGTGAGCTCCCTCCCGGGGCTCTTCGCTGGATAGTCCCTGCCGTAACTATCCAGGCAAGATGTGGGTTTTGGGACAGAACTCAGGTAGGCTAGAGGGTGAATCTCATCCTACTCCCTGAGATATAGACCCCCAGGGTCCAGGCTGAGCAGGGGAGAGACGGCCTCTGGCAAGGGGCCCAGCCAGGCGCCCATCCTGGTGGCGAGCAGCCTAACGGAGGCTCCAAGTCGAACATGAACCAGACGTGGGTCTTGAACCAGATGACGGGGTTTCGTATTCTTCTGTGTTTTTTCCCCTTTTGTTTCTCTGGAGCCTTTGATAAAGTTTTATTTTAACCATTCCAGTCTGATCTCAGCTATCCTGTAGAGAGCAAAAAAAAGTTCTCGTAACCACTGGGGATCGCATCCCGAACCCTCGGCCTCTGTCCCCTCCTGGGGTTTTGGGGATCCAGGGCACCGTGAGGTCCGGCTTCCTGTAGCCCCGAGAGCTTTCCCCACTGCAGGGGGCGGGGATCAGCGGTTCGGTTTGCTAAGGAAAACGGCCATTTCTTGGCGGTTGCAGCGGCGAGACTGGGGCTTCTCCAACAGCTTGTGTCTCGGGTCCGCAGCAGCTCAGCCGCCCCTTTGTGGACCGAAGGCTCTCTGTGCCCTGATGAGGTTCATCTCCATGACCTGGGGGCGGGGGCTTTGCTGGGCGGGGCTGAGGCTGGAGGGGGCACAGATTTCACCTTCCCTCTTCTCCCTGGCTCCCAAATTGAGTCCCCAGCATGGACTGGCAGCCTGCCCTTCTCTGAGTTCTGGGTCCGTGCTCCCCGCCTGCGCCGAGGGGCCTCAGAAAGGTCCTTCTCTTATCTGGCTGCCAGCAATGCGCCCCAGAGGCCCCCGCCAGCCCCGCTGGAGCTGGCCCTGAGTGTCAGGGGGCCGAGGCGGCGACCTCCGTTGCACGGAGCCCTTTTCCAGAGAACTCATCACGAGTCCACATTCAATTAGGAAGAGCAGGCTGGATGAGACTAACGGCCCACACCCCTCGTTAAGTAAGAGTCCTAACTGATGACAGGGATGGTACACCGGCCTGGAAGCCAGCTCGGATTGTGTTTTTAAAATCCTCCTCTCTCCCGGGCTGCCTGCCAGAACTCCATGGCATGGCTCTTCAGGAGAACAAAGGAGGCTTTGAAAATCTTTCTCCCCCTCCTTCAAATGCTTATCTCAAAAGGACATCTTTTCCCCCTTAGTTGCCGCAATCATAAAAGCACAGGTGATAAACTGCTTCTTTGTAATCATCAATTGTGAAGGTTTCTTCCCCAAAAAGCAGCGGCGGCAGCAAGGTGGGAGGAGCATCTGGGTGCCCGCAAGGAGTCTGTCAAGCCTCCAGAAAGGAGAGGGAGGGGGACGTGAACTTTGTTCAGTGACAACTTTTATCTTCGGGTCTCGAGCTGCTGAAATGTCAAGCTGGGGCTCGGTGGGCTTTCCTGCCAGCGCTGCGGCTCCCGGGGGGGACAGAGGGCTGCGGGAGGTGGCGGGAGGGACGTCCCTGTAAACAGATCACATCCTGAATTTTCGACGCTGGAGTTCAGGACTCGGTGGCTATCTTCTGGAGAGCAAGGCGCAGGGAGGTACAGTCAGATCCCGTGTTTGCGATGACCTTGAGAAGTTGTCTCAGAAAGGACAGTGCTTAAATCATTTGAGAGGAGACTCTGTCTGGATTTTAAACTCCCGAGATAGTGTGGAGGGAAGCGTAGCTAGGCCTGGGGTTAGACTGGGTTCGAAATCCTGGGTCCTCCCCAAGTTCGCTCCTGCCTGGTCCTCTACTTAGTTCACGGTCTGTCTGCTGACCCCCGCCCTCCGCCCTGCGCTGCACAGCCTCCCCTGGGCAATGTGTATTTATTTATTTAGAGAGGGGGAGGCAGAGAGAGGGAGAGAATCCCAAGCAGGCTCCTTGCTGTCGGGACCCTGAAATCATGACCAGAGTCAAAGTCAAGAGTTGGGTGCTTAATGGACTGAGCCACCCAGGTGCACCTTGGCTGTGTTATTTAAAAAAAATTTCACAGAGTACTTATTATGTAATAGGTACTGGTCTAAGCGCATCATGCTCATTAATACATTTTATCCTCATGCTAATCCTGTGAAGCAGACAGGAGATCGGGGTACAGAGAGGTTAAGTGCTTTGCCTCATATCACACAGTAGTAGGCAGAATCAGAGTTCCCACTCAGGAACACTGGGTCAAAAGCAGTAACTCTTTACTACTTCATCCTTCTTGCTTTCATGCTGCTAGGCTGGGCGTTGAAGGACGAGTAGGAGTTTGTCCGGAAGGCAACAGGAAGGACAGAATATTTGGCAGGAGTAAAGGCATAAAGCTGTGAGTGTTTAGAAATAAAAGAAAAGGACCCTAGCGTCTGTTGAGCGCCTACCTTGGGCTAGGCACCGCGCAAAGCACGTCACACATTTATGGTCTAATTTATTTTCCGATTAACTCTATTGGTAACCTTCTCCTTTTACAAGCGAGGAAACTGAGGCTCAGAGAGGTGAAATACATGGCTCAAAGTCACATACCTACTAAGTGCTGATCTTCCATATTCAACGGATTTGAAATAAAAACAGAACCAGTCAAGACCCCCTTAGACAAGGCGTGGCCTTGGCGGTTCCTGATTGCTCCCACATCACCAGTGTTTTCCTTGTTCAGAACGGGATTTGACCAGAGAACTGATGGTCAGTATTTACAGCGGTCCGAAAGTTCCGTGAGGGCAGGATCACTGTCTGTGTTGATCCCCGACATTTCTCCAGGACCCAGGATTATGCTGGCCACTCTGTAGGCTTGTAAATATCTACCAGATTATTGAATGGAGAATGTAAACTGTGCTAGTTCTCTATTTTGCCCCTGCCCAACATCTATTTTGCTAAGCAGAGTCCCAAGTCTCATGTCACATCCCTATGGATGAAGCCACCAGATGAGGCCACAGCGGTCACAATTGTTGATACTCAGAGAATTCATGGATGACCTGCCACAGAGTGGGGCCATGGAGTAGCCATGGTCAGGATGACCACTGTCCCCATTTGCTCAGGACAGCTCAGGCTTGCACCTGCTGTCCTGGTGAATTATTAATAGCACTCCTTTTCAGGCTTGAAAGATCCCCAGTTTGGATGGTAACAATCTGTGGCGACCCTGGGCCCGTGACTGGCCACAAAGAGGCTTCTGTTCTTCCCAGCATGGACGGAAGTCTGCGGAGGAAGAGCAGAGCCAAGGTGGAGCTCGGGGGATAGGAGCACATGGAACATTCCAGCGGTCATCCTTTTCCTCTTCCCCAAAGCCTCACTTTCTCCCCTCTGGCTGGTCCTCCTTGGGGTGGGGCTAATCACTTCCCTCTGCTGGAAGGCTGGTGTCCTAGTCAGAAGACCCTGCCATTGACCTTGTCATCGGGGTTCAGATTCTCTATTTGAATCTGAAGATAAAAGGAGGGGAATTTGCAGCCTGTCATTTGTATTCAGTATGACTCCCTCTGTCCCAAGGGGAGAGACTGAAGGAGTAGGGGAGGCCCTGGCCAGAGTCAGAGGCCTGGACAGTCGGGAAGGCAGCATCTGATGCCGTGTTCTCAGAGCCTGCTCAGAGGTCAGGACTGAGGTTCAGGCTGGGGGTCAGGATTGAGGGCCCTGTAAAGTTCAGAAAATGTGCCCCTCAGTAGAGTCCTTGTGCCCCTCCTCCCTAGCCATGGATCTAGAATCTGGGGCTGCCTGGGTGGCCGGACTGAGCTGGAAGAGTGGCTCTGTTTGGTGACTATAAGGCCTGGGGAGTGGGAAAGATTTCATTGGCGGGAAGGTCTTCAGCAATAATGAATTAGCCAATCAATTCTCATATTCATTTATCAGGCTTTTACTAAGCACACCAAGGGCCTGGCCTTGAACTTTACAAAGGGGTCCCTGCCCGAGAGTGGATGAGTGTCAGGGCTGATGCCTCCTTGTCCCCAGCCTCATCTCTGGCCTGTGCTCCCTGGGTGGAGGGGGAAGGGGGGCAGAGGGCTGTGTCCTGGGGTTGGGGCTGACTGCAGGAGACCTGAGTGAGCGTGGGAAGGTGGGCCCCAAAGCCTTCCAAGGGCTGGGGGACATGAACAAATTGTTAGCTCGTCCTCTGGACCCCCGGCATCTGGCGGTCTGGTGAGCCCCTTCCGGGGAGCACGCTGTGGGCTGTGCAGACGACTCTACGCCCCCCGCCCCCCGCCCCGGCCCTCTCCCAGACTGCCCGTCTTCTGGGAGCTCAGCCGGCACCCTTCGCCCTCCAGACGTCCCTTCTGGCATCTCAGGCCCCTGAAGGCTCTGGGAAGGGCTGATTCCGTGTGCCCGCAGCGACATTCTTCTCTGCCTTTCTCCCTCTTCTCTGCCAATTGCTTACTTTCTTCCTTTGGCTTTCCCAGCCTCCAGCTGGAGACTGTGGAGGGTCCCTGGGAAGGGGCTGTGAACACCCCAGCTCTAGGGGCGGCCGGGTAGGCTCTGGGGTGGGAACGGGTGGGGAAGGCAAGAGGCAGCGTAGGTGGGGGTCCATGGAGAGCTGAGACACTTCAGAACTGGGTGGGGTCTGGGTGGGGGCCTGGTGTCCGTCCTCTCTGGGCCCCAGAGTGTGGGCAGGAACCGGCCAAAAGGCCAGACGTGAGACACGGGTGATGTTTCCCTGATGCCGTCAGGCCCTGTTTCCTACGCGTGGTCGCCCGTCTCACAGGCCTCCACACGGCAGTTCCGATCACGGGACAGACGAGCAGGGAAGTCAGGGCAACGTGGTGACCTGGAGCAGGAGCAGGGTGGGTCTCGGAGCCTTGAGCGCCAGGCCCAGCTCTGGCACAGGCTGCGGGGCCTTGGTTAGAGCTTCTCACGTGTGAAGTGGGCAATGCTGTCCCTTCCCTGGACTTGCTGGGTGCTGTGAATCCCAGATCTGGGGGCGCAGTCTCTCCCCTCACCCCTTTGGCTTCTTGGGGAGCAAAGAAAGGGGCCTTGCTGGTCTGGGGAGCAGAGAGCACGCGGGCAGGAGGTCCTTGGGCGGCCCGAGTGGGCCGGGACCCGGCTTCGGGTGGTGCGGGGAGCCCCCGCGTGCGGTGGGGAGTCCTGGAGGGGAGGTCACTCTGGATGTCTCTGGCTGCGAGGAGATTAACAGCTCTTCTCTTAGCCAGACTGCTGGTGCTTCTTTACAAAAGTACTAGAGGCTCATTTGCATGTCATTTGCATCTCATTTAAACACCAACTCATTTAATGTTCTGAAACCTCCGAGATTTCTTCCCAGCCCCTGCTTCTTGCTCTCGCCAGGTTGTTTCTTTCTCTCTCTCCCTCTCTCCCTCCCCTTCCCGCGCCCTACCTTGCCTCCAGCTGGACTGGCCCAGCCCCCTGGGGCTCCACCTCCCTGGGCCCAGCCTGGTCTGAGGAGCCCACCCATGGGGCTGGGGGAGGAGAGACATCTGTGGGGAGGTGGGGGGCAGACCGGTCTTCGGCCCGGCAGGGAGGGGTGGGCCTCTCTGCCCCTCCAGCCCCCTGACCCTTCCCAGGCCTTGGGCCCCCAAAACTTTCCCTTCCCTGAGTCAGGCTGCCTGTCCCGCCACAGTGAGTGCCGGGGTGGGAGGGGGCAGACGTCCAGGACGTCCCTGAGAATGGGTTTACTGTGCTCTGGGAAGGAAAAAGAATGCAATTAAAGAGTTGATAGTTTTGTTTTATTCTGCCACCGCGGGCCCCTGGGGAAATCCCACGTGGGAGCTGGGGAGACAGCTTCTCTTGAGCGGGGGGGACATGAAGCACCATAGGAGCCATTGGGCAAATCAACATTTTGTTAGTGCTAGAAGGATGCTCCCTGCCTCCCCCCGCCTCCTGCCTCGGCCCTGCCTGGGCTCGCACCTAGCCCCAGAGAAGACAAGGCCACGGAACCACCCCACACCCAGGGCCTTGGAAACGGCAGCTGGCAGGAGCTGGGCACCTGGAGGCCGAGTGGCTCACCCAAAGGCACGCTGCGGGTCAGAAGTCCTCAGGGACCGGGGCCGCCTCTCCAGACCCCACCCACGAGGCTTTAGGAAACTACGTCTCTAAGAACTCCGAGACCTTATTCCGAGTCTGGCTTGCCCCTTCCACCTCGCCCCTCCTAAGTCAGGCAAGAGCTCATGGAGGAGAGGGGATGTTAGCGACCCGGCGGGGCTGGCCCTCCGGAGGGGGCAGTGCCCGTGCCATCCAGAGCCTGGCCCCTGCTGTGCTCCTGCAGCCCCCATAGCTGTGTCCTGCCGCCCCTCTGGAGCCCGGTGTAGCTCCCGGCTTCCTGTGCCTCCACCAGCTCTTGGCCTCCCTGGCAACTTGGTCCTTCAAGGCACGTCCCCTGAGATGCTGTTCATCAGGCACTGAGGGGTCAACGAGTGTTATCCCCGGAGTGTAAGGGTGGAAGCTCACGGACGGCAAAGTCCAGCTCCCCTCTCTCTCTCTCTCTCTCTCTCTCTCTCTCTCTCTCTCTCTCACACACACACACACACACACACACACACACACACGCACGCATGCACAGCAATGCCTCACACACAGGGGTCAAGCCAAGTCCTTTCAGCTCCTATCTGACTAGCCAAGTTCACTTTCCAGGTGTGTGAGGACACAGGTCTCGGGCGTGTCCATGTCCACGGGGAGCCGAGCCTCCCACTCCTGGCTGGCTCGGTCCCGGGGCCTGTTGGGCAGGAGGGAGGCCGGGCCTGGAGGGAGCGAGGCCGGCACGAGGCCGGCGGCCCCGGGCCCGCAGTGGAGACGCCTCCTCCGGGCCCCGCACTGCGGTGCCGTGTGAGCATGAGCCTGGCTGCCGGGCAGAGCTCATTACGGGGATAATGGGAGCCGAGTGACATGGAATACGTGTTCTCTCCTCACGATTACACTTGTCGCTCGCTCTCTTCCTCTGGCAGGTGAGCTGCGGGGTTTGATCGCCTGCGTGTCGGATCGCTCCTAACAAGCGGGCGGACGAGACAGTGGCTGCGCAGAGGGCCTCGGCTGGGAGCCGCTTCCTAGCAGCCGGGGAGCAGGAGGGGTCCTGGGAAGGGAGCCCGGGTCCGGTGGGCCCTGCCCCTCCCCATCGAGGCTGCCTGACTGAAGGGACACCTCCCTTCATCCCAGAGAACGCGGAGGCTTCCATTACACTCAGGCCGCCCCGTCGCTGAGACTGAGCAGACACTGGAAATGACCTCAGATGCTCTAGAGAGCCTGGTGGCGAAGGCCCCTGCCTCCCTCGGGAGGTGTTTGTGTCCAGCTGATGGAGGGCCTCGTCCAGAGAGGCTGTGAGTCGTCTGATTGGTCTGTGGCCTGCAGGTTTTCAGAACAGGAGGTGAGGTCTAGAAGCGCCGGGGCTCCCCAGATGGCTGGCCACCGGGGATTGCCTGTGGGCTCCCTGGGAATACAGAGCCTAGAGCTAATGCCGAGCTTCAAATCGCTGCTCCAAGCGGGGCCCAGAGGTGTGTGTTTCTACCAATCCCGCAGGTGCCTCTGGTGCGTAGCCAGAACTGGGGACCGCTGACCATGCCTTGTCCCTGCCCGCGGTTAGGATGTCGAAGCAGGAGGAGAGGACCCGCGGGGATGACGGAGAGCTAGGTCCCTCGACCCTGACAATACAGAGGGCACCGAGCCCGGGTGTGACCCAGAAGGCGCCCGAGTGGAAGGCCCACCTGGGGGGGCTGGTCCGGGGCCGTGCAAGATGTGGATGGGATGCAGGGGGAATGGGCGTGTGTGCTGGGAACAGGGGCCCTAGAACAACATCCAGGGGCAGGAGATGGGGCTCGTGTCCATGAAGCGTCCGTGTGAGACTTCCTCCCTGGCTAAGGAAACAGAGGGGATAAAGTCAGAGCTGGGGCCGTGGCCACAGAGAACTCATGAGGTTTTGGACAGAAGCCAGCAGAGGAGAGGAAGCAGGGAGCTGACAAGGTGGTGCAGCCTGGGCTGGGCAGGGGGAATGGGCAAATCAGGGACAGGGAATGCAGCCGGGGGGTGGACGCGCATCTGCCTTCCGGGACACGCAGTTCTGGGCGACGTCCACCAGATCAGCCCTACTGCCTACTCCTCCCAGTCCCCGGGGGAAGCTGGGGACCATGGCTATAGACCTGTGTCAGCAATATGCCTTTGTGATGACCATCCCCCCTTGAACTGAACGAAATGCACAATTCCCCAGAGGTCAGCTAGACAAGACCTTACAGAGAGCCCTCACTGCTTTGTCCCAAACCAGCTGAGCCCCAACATTCTCCATGTGGTAGGCAGAATTCTAAGGCTGACCCCTAATGCCCCTCACTCTTCCTTATGACCACGACCTCACGTTGTGATTATGTTATGACACCTTTGGCCTTGAGCTGGGGCTATTATTGGGGTGGGCTTAATCTAATCAAATGTGCCCTCTGAGAGCAGAATTTTTTCAGATGGAGGTATGAGGATTGGGTTAGTTGTGCTGCCTTGAAGCTGGAGTGGCCCACGGGTAAGGGACGTGGGCAGCCTGGAGGAGGGAGCCTGGCGGTCAGCAAGGGCACTGGGACCTCAGTCCTCCAGCCACAGGAACTGAATTTAGCCAATAGCCTGAGGATCTTGGATGTGGGATATTCCTCAGGGCCCCCAGGTTAAGGGACCAGGCTGGCCAACACTTTGATTTTGGCTTAGAGAGACCTGACCAGGGAACTCAGTTGAGCCTCCCCAAACTTCCGGTGTACAGACCGAGACATTAGTGAGTGTTGCTTTAGGCCGCTAAATCTGTGGCAACTTGCCATGCCGCAGGAGAAAACAACACACTATATCTTATATCTACTCACTTGGCCTGGAATCCATCCTTCCTAATTTTGGCCGAATGTGCCCGGTAAGATCTGGTTCCCTAGCAGTGGGGAGCAAGTCAACGGGGAGCCCTCCTCTTGAAATCTTCAGGCCGGAGCGACTTGCTACCCCTTGGGTGAGTTCTGACCTGTGGGCTGAGGGCCAGTTACCCCTAGTTTTCATTAAAGAGCAGTGGTGATGGGTATATCTCAAGAATGAGGTAGCCTGGACTTTCCCAGATTTTTCACCCACCCACCCATAGTATGAGTGGCAATAGCAATTATGATAATAAGAACTGGCACATATAACGTGTGCTTCCCATGTGCCCGACAATGAGCTCCGTGCCATCTCCATGGGATCTTACTTCATACTCATAAGAACGCTAGGAGATAGATACTCTCGGGACTCCCGTTTTGCAGATAAAGAAACTGAGGCTTAAAGAGTTAAGAGACTGGTACAACTTGTAGGTGGTCGAACCAGGATTTGAATCTGAGCGTCTGGCTCCAGAGCCTGACTTGTTAACAGTAATCTCTCCCTTCCTCTGCACCAAGCACCCTGTATTTTTAAAGATTGTTGTCTACCCAACAAACTGCATTTATCAAGTAATAATTTGTTTTCCCATTTTTTATTAATCAAAGCCATGTATGACTGCCAATCAGGGGTGCAGATCAGCATGAGATTAGCAGTGTTATCACACCGAGTTGATATAATTCCAGCCAAAAGCAAAGAAATGATGTCTCAGTTAGCAGTCTCTGCAGCCTTATCTTTGGGACGTGTGTCGCTTCTGCTAAGCATACAGCAATGTTAAAAATAGTCCCTGAGCCCCCATTACTGCCCTTTGGGAATCTGTAGGAGCTTGAGGACTGCAGGTTGGGTCCACCAGTCTAGATCTTCCAGACTCTTCTTATCTGCTCTGCTCAGGCCTCCACATCTCTGTGACCTACCTGTTCAGGGACCTTTCTTTCTCAGAGGGGGCTGCAGAATCCCCCTTTGCCCCCGGCCACCACTGCTGCTGGGGACAGAGTGAACAGTGCCATGCTCCCTCCAGTCCTTCCCCAATGTGTGCCGGTGTGTGCATGCGCGCGCACACACACACACACACACACACACACACACATGAGCACCATCTTCTTCTCCAATAGAGGGTAGTTCAGTCTTAGTCTAAAACACAACTTCCCAGTCTCCCATCACCACGAGTGTGCAGAAGTGACTGTATAGTCTGAATTCTGTGTCTCCCACCAGGAATCCATGACTTTAACCCAATGAGCCCCCAAGTGCCATTCATTCCTGCAAAATGTATTTAACACCTTGGATGTGCCGGGCACTGCTAGGTACTACAGATTTATCATAAATAGGGGCCAGGCCAGCACTGGTCAGAAGGATGCCCCCTGACAGACTCGAAGCCAAGCTGTGTCCCAGAGCCTGTGGGTGAGGGCAGGAGAGGCTGGGAGCACCCCAGAAGGAAGGAAGAGCCACTGGGGTTCTGGGCAAGTTCGGCATCCGGAGAGGCAGGGGAGAAGGACCTGCAGAAACACCTGTGAGCCGTTCTTTGGCTTCTTCCCCTTTGTTGGCCTCTGAGCACCTCCAGGTGCCAGGGCTCCGGTGGTCTCTTTGGTGGTAGGTCTCATCTTGGGCCGTTGGTGAAAGGGCCACGTTAGGAAGGCTAACAGTGCAGTCGGGGCCAGCTCTGTGAGCCAGGGGCCGGTTTGGAGGGGAGAAGCCCTCTATCTGCTCTTAACTGTGGGTGGGCGCCCCGAGGTGTGAAGGCACGAGGGACAAGTTCTCCTGAGTCTTCACGAGGAAAACAGACACCACTGGCCGCATGCATGGCCCACGTTAGAGGTGCTAAGAGGTCTCATAGACTGGTTCTAATGCAAAGCTCCCAAGAAGCCCGTGAGGCAGATTGGACGGGCACCATTGTCCCCATCTCACAGATGTGGCTCAGAGAAGGTAAGCAAGTCCCTTAAGGCACACAGCTAAAGAATGCAGAGAGGAAACGGATCTCCTTCTGTTCTCTTTCCAGCACCCCCATTTTGTCAGTTAACGTGAGACAGAACTGTTCCTGATGGCTGAGGGGACACACACCACCCAGGAAATCAGCCAGAGTCTGAGAGCTGCTGGAACAGAGGACCACGTGCTGGGGGGCTTCAACCAGCAGACACTTATTCACTCATAGTTCTGGAGGCCAAAGTCCAAAATCTAGGTTCTAGAAGGGAGGGCTCCTCCTAGAGGCTGAGGGAGACTCTGTATGATGCCTGTGTTCTAGCTTCTGGAAGGTGTGCGGTCCTCGCTCCTGAGCTGTGGCCTCATCCCTCTGATCTCTGCTTCCATGGGCACGCGGCCTTTTCCTTGTGTGACTGTGTCTACATTTCCCTTCTACAGTAAAGACACAGGTGACTGGCTTAGGGCGGCTCTACTCTGTCTTACTCACTGTGACTCATTGTAATCTGCAAAGACCCTATTTCCAAGTGAGGCCATATTCCCGGGAGTGGCCATGAGTTGTGGGAGGACACTGTGGAACCGGTGCAGGGCTTCTTAGGGCTGACCTTATGGGACGGGGAATTTGGCCAGTTAGGAGCAGTCTGAGGACATGGCATTGAAGTGGACTGAGGGGTCCAGGCTCGATTAGCTACTGGAGTGCCTGCTGCTCCTCCGCCTTCAGAGGACGGGAGGAGAGAAGAGAGCAGACTTCCCTCACTTCCAGCATCTCGCTCCCCCCAGTTCTGTCCTCCTGGCACCTGCTGCCCTCTCTCCACCATCCTGACTTCTTCCCACAAGCAAGGATGTGCTAGGATGGTTAATCATGTGATTTCTATCGAATAATTATGGTTTAGGGGCACCTGGGTGGCTCAGTCGGTTAAGCGTCCGGCTTTGGCTCAGGTCATGATCTCACAGTTCATGGGTTCAAGCCCCGCGTCGGGCTCTGTGCTGACAGCTCAGAGCCTGGAGCCTGCTTCGGATTCCATATCTCCCTCTCTCTCTGACCCTCCCCTGCTCGCACTGTCTCTCTGTCTCTCAAAATAAATAAAAACATAAAAAATTTTTTAAAAGAATAATTATGGTTTATTGAGCTCTCGCTACGTGCCAGGTCCCAAACAGCTTTATATGCATTATTGCAGTGAACCCTCCTAATAACTTGGAAATAAGACCCGTTCCTGTCCTCACCTTGAGGAAATGGAGGCTTCGAAGGCCAGGTCATGTGTACTACTGGTGTGAACAGGATCCGCTCCAGAACTGGGGGCCCAGGTCACTAGATACCCCTGATGGCCCCCATCAGTCCCTGAGGAGCGGGCCACAGACTGGCAGAATCGTGGGGACCTCCAGACGGAAGGGCTGGAGAACAGGGAAGCTCCAAGGGCCATTAAAAGGGAACAGGGAGGAGAGATTTTCCGTGTCAAATGGCTTTGAGCTATTTCCAGCCACCCAAGGTGGCATCTTCTTCCTCCCTTCCCTCGGGGGTTGATGGGAACCATGAGGGGAGGAAATGAGGTCTCTACCTTCCTGCTGTTTCTGTGGGGCCTGGAGGGGTTCCCCACCCTATTTTCAAGACCATAAATAATCGAGATGTATTACTCAGGGATTGCCATGGTAACATCTTCAGGTTACCAGGGAGGCAAGATCCAAACAAAAGTATCCGATTAAATATTTCTGGCCACTAGAGGAATCCAGCCACGCAGCGCTGGGATGCGGGGAAGGGGAGGGACAGAGGCCTCACTGCGGCTTTCTTCTTTCTGTCCTCGGCTTCCTGCTCAGAGAATCACAGCTCTGCCAGGAGGGCCCTGTTGTTCTGGGCTCGCTCCCTGCTCTTGAGATGCAGGATTCCCACCTACAACCCATGTCTCTACCATTCAGCCAGCATCCTGATTCAGCTCTGAAGGAGAGGCCCCCGGCTCCCTCAACAAACACACCCTTTTCTAATTGGTTTAGCATCGAGTTGGCTATCCAACTAAAAATCATTCCTACATACATCATCCTTTTAAATGGAATCTGCAGGCCTGTGAGTTGGTTTTCCCCCCACACCGGGAGCATGATCTAGGCATGGAGTTACGGCCGTTGCAGAGAGAAGAAATCAGGGAGTGACCGGTCTGCGGGGGGACCTTCCTGTCCTGGGGGGAAGAGAGAGCTGCTCAGTGGTGGGGATGGTCCTCCCTCAAGGCCTGGTCTGGGAGAGAATTCATCCCCATTCCTGACCTCGCACAACCCCTATAAACATGCTCTTAATAACCAAGTGCTGTTTGTTTAACATAAACTTGCTCTGCCCTCGGAGGTAACCCGAGAAAGTGCCGAGTTAAGCAGAGTTTAGGAGGTGTAATCTAAAGTCGTGCTGGCAGGCCTCCGAGTGCGGCCGGGGTGGGGATAAATCTCCCGTGGCAGCCCGGTGGCCTTCTCCGTGGCTCCACCTGTAAGTGGTCGGGAGCCGAGACATCTCAGAAATCATCTGATCTTGTTCAAGGTCTTCATTTCAGGGAAGGGCCCTGAGCTGGGAGGTCAGGTGGCTCAGCCCAAATCACCCAGACTGTGAGTGGCCATTCCTTCTAAAACCCAGTTCCTGACGCAACGCCTCTTTCCCTATCTAGGGCCCCCTGCCCTGGTGGGACTGTGTGTGTGTCTGGGGGGGGTCTGTCCACACCCTGAGAAATCTGGAGAAAGGAGGAGGGCTGGCGAGCAGAGGCAGCCTCTAGGTCTGTTGGTGATGCCGCTCAGCCCACCTGGGCTGGGGGAAGCCTGGAGCCCCACCGGGCCCCGCCAGCCTCGAAAACAAAGCCCTCCTCTCAGATGTCTCCAGCGATCAATACGTATTCCTAGAGCAGCCGGGCCGCGTAGACTACTGATGAGCGAGCGGTTCCTCTCCAAGAGCCAGATTTCTCTCGTCCGGGGCCATTGTCCGACCCAAGAGCGGGCAGCTTGGCCACAGGCGGGGTGGGTGTGGGGAGCCTGGCCTGGCCGGCCGGATGGGACCTCCTCAACCACCTGCGTGCTCCCACCCAGCCCCCCGCTGGTAGGAGCTCATTGTTTATGAAGCCTTTGTCTGGGCTCAAGGTGAACCAGGAATCAGTGAGACAATTAAATAAATAATTCTAAGCAGCACGGAGGGCGGGGGCCAGGAGGGAGGGCGGCAAGGGGTTGTTTACTTGGGGGCTTGCATATTTTATCACCGTACCATCTCCCGACCCCTCTCCCCACTCCCCTCTCTCGCCTCTCTCCCCACGCTGCGGTGAGGAGAGGTTGTATTCTCCAGCACCCTCGTCGGTAAGTCTATTTACAAGTCGGCGTCGGCGGCGGTTTGCCTGGGCGAGAGATGCCCAACCCCAGATTAGTTAAATTGGAAATAAATTGGTTGTTAAATAAAAGCCCTCTGTGGGATGTGACAGTGATGAATGAGGGACGGATACGCCTGGGGCCGGGAGTGGTGGCGTTGTGGGTGGAGACTGTGCAACCAAACTGCCCCTGGACACTTGGGTGACACCGAGCAGGGGTGAAGTGCAAAGGTTGGGGGGGGGCAGCCTGTACCTACGGAGAGAGGCTGCGGGTAGAGGACTTGAGTCCCTGAAAGACTGGATTTGACTCCCTTGTGCACAAAAAGTGCTTTTATATACGCTATGTTTTGATTTTACAACTTTGTGGTGTATTTTTCTTACTTGACAGATATGGAAAATAACTAGTAAAATGACTTGCCCGTGGTCATTGTCAAATAAAAAACAAATCCAAATGTGGGGAGGAGAGATCGTGTTCATAAGGATCCTTTGCGGGCAGGAGCAAAGGGACTACGGGTTCCCTTGCTTTCCAGAAGCTCAAGTTAGGCCGTTTCGCTTTTACGAAAGACCTACTTTAGTACCTGTTTTCATGAACTAGAAGAAACCTAAAGAGGATTTTTGCTTTTATGAGAAAAAGCAACAAAGCCAAAATATTGTTCAGGACTTGTTTGGCGGGGAGCCGCATAGAGACGGCCACCTCCTGCTTCTCCCCGGGAACTGCCCTCAGCGTCTGGCCACCGTAGCTTTGAATGATGTCTCCTAAGGTACCAGAAAAGCCCAAGAAGGGCTATTTTTGGGGTCTGGGAACGCTCAAAAATTTTTCCATATAAATTAGTGGTAATTGCTTCTTCACTCTACATTATTTGAGCTTAGGTTTCATAGGAACGCTTTATTTTGGATGGTGGGGGCTACGTGCATTGCATTCAGGAGATGGTCTGACTCTAAGAGCTGCAAGCAGCCAGTGAGGGGGGCAAGGATGGGTATTCTTTTCTGGAGAGGAGTAAACAAGCTAGGAAGAGTCGGGGATGTGGGGGGAAAGGTGGTGTGGTGGGCAGAAGACCAGAGAATGGTTTTCTGTGAGGCCCGCCTGATCTCTGGAGGGCTGTCTGCGGGCTCAGGATAAAGGTGGCCTGAAGTTCAGGGGTCTGGAGGAAGGAGAAACACAGCTGAAGTTTGGTTAACAAGCATTTTGTCCCAGGTGGTCAGTGGGAGTAAGCAGTCTGGCTCCTCATGAATGAGGCAAAGAAAGGGAATTCTGAGGGTCTGTGTCTGGACTGGTCATGGGGAAACACGGGGGCATCTGTGAGTCTCTCCTAAGTCACACGGGGAGGTGGGGCTTTTTGCAGGAAGCTGTTCTCTGGAACCACAGAGATGGGGGACGGCTTAATCTGGATAGCTTTCCAGGCTCACAGGCTCAGGCGAAGTCCAGCGCCGGCTTCACGCGGGTAAATCCGCAGACGTGGGCCTAGCACTCGGGACTCCGGATTCCCAGCCCACCGACGTCACCCCAGTTTTCTCCGTCTCTCATCTCTTTCATCTCTGAGCGACGCTCCTTTGTTCTTTCGGTCCTCCTCCTATAAATCCAGCGGTACAGACTAAAGAACCCAGGGCTGCTTAAACTGTAACCCCTCCTGGAGATGTCTGAGTTTGCCTAAGGCCAGGGGCGTTTCGTTTTGGAATCTGAAGAGACAGTCCTTTCCAGGATTAACCTGTCAGGTTAGACTTGCTGACACATCAGGGTCCGCTGCCTATTGGCGTTCCGGAGAGAATGCGGGGACCACATCGCCCTTCCCCATCAGCACCAGATTCTCGTCCTCCTGACACCCTGCTCCCCCGTCCGTGGTTAGGAATGGACAGTGGTGATCAGACTTCAGTGTGGATGACAGTGTCTAGGTAATGCTAAATGCAGAGGCCTGCAAGTCTGTTCCTCCCTGGATTATACAGGCATGGCACCCAGGAATCTATCAAATTTTGATGAAGGTTCTGATAAGCCTGAGAAGCAGACATTTGGGAAACATCCGTAGGGGCCATGGCAGGAGTCTAGAAGGAGAGTGGACAGAATGACCCCCAGGAGGCACTGTTGGCTCAAGTCATTGGTGAGTCAGCTGGGACAGGTAAGCAGGTTCGGAGGTAGGGTAGGGGTGAGGAGCGACCTTCATTTCTCACCTCTGGGACTCGAACACGGGAAAGGAAGCCTTCCTTCCTTCCTTCCGGCCCCGCCCCCTCTGATTTCCTCCTCAGCTCTCATGGAGACAGAGCTCGGAGGGGGGGTGTTCTTCAGGGGAATTAAAGACTCTTCCCTGAAAGGCAACAGATTCCTCACTAATTATGCAATTATTTTATTATGCAGCCTTAATGAAAAAAAATACACACACCACTCAACGCCTGAAAAGAAAGCTGTAGCCCGGACTTATCCAATTTAATAAGTCCTCTCCATCCCTGAATTATTTCCCTGATTTTTAAATACAAGTCTGGAGGCGGGTGGGGGGTGGTCTCTGCTTCAACTCCCTCATCCTGGCCCCGCCCACCCAGCCGCCCTCTCTGATGGATTCGAGGGCATATACCCACCTCACACTGCTCCTTCGTGCTGTCACGTTCCCCAGAGAAGGGGTGTGAGGCAGAGGCACTGGGGAAGACTGGAGGCCAGAGGGGAGGAGAGGCCGGGCTAGATCATGGCTCCTTTAGTTGAACTTTGACTTTGGCGCTTTGCCCCTAGCAATGCCCATCTTCCACCTGTGACCCTGCCCTGCCCCAACACGTGCCCCGCTTCCTCAGCCTTCTTCCCAACCAGCAGCCAAAACTCCATCCGCAGAGGGTTAGAGGGTAAAACGTGGATGTGTTACCCCTTCAGATTTTGAGACGAGGGGGTCTGGGCTCAGTCAGGCTGAGCTAAGCACTGGGGTGTGCTCAGCCTCTGAGACTCAGTCTTTTATAGTTTTATCTGTAAAATGGAGATACCAATACCTTCCTTGTTAGGGATGTTGTGAGAAAGGGCACCCTGGACTTCCAGGATGCAGCACAATGCTTGGCACAGGCTGGTGTCCATCAGTCCATGCCCTGCTCCCTTGCCCACCGCCTTGAATCCTCACAATGAGTATCCTCTGGTGGCATTTGTAATGGTGGGAGAGACACTGGGGGGCAGTGGCGACTCTCTTGGCTCCCCTGAATTTCCCTCACTTATTTTGTCCCCCTCCTCACAGTCTTGTGATTGTGCCACTCTAAGGAGGGCTTGGTCTCTGGAGGGGAGGGGTGGTTGGAAGCTGAGGAATCAAGAAGTATCTGGCGGATCTTACTTCTCTGTCTCTAACAGAAGGGCGGGGCTGGGAAGAGCTCACTGCTTGATGCTTCTCCATTGCCATGGCGACTGGTCCCAGCCGAATCCCTTAGCATCCTGGCCGAGGCAAAACCACCCATGCAGGGCGCCGCCACACCTGCGTCCTGCCGACCCTGTGCCCTTACCGCCGTGGGTGGGGGCTCAGTGTGAGAAAGCTGCTACCCCCCAGCCAAAGTACCATAGCCCTTGAACCTCTGTCTGCCCCTCTATATTCATTCTCTCACTGCACCCTAACCCAGGAGTGTACCCTAATAGGCACTAGCTCTAGGCACTGCCTTGCTGCGGCGTCCTAGCCAGGCAGCCCGGACTTCGAAGTCAGCGGGACCCCAGCTATTTCTAGGGGTCACTCGTGGTGTGCTCTTGGGTTAGGGTTACATCACTTCCCCCGACCTCAGTTTCTCTACCTGTGAAACAGGTGTACTAATAGAACATACCTCATGGGGTTGTTGTGAGGCTCATGTAAGGTGTGTAACGTAGGAAAGAGTGTTGTTAAGCTAAAAACACTGAACAAATTTTGGGGGTGGGTGGGACCGGGCCAGCACTGTTTGAAGATCTATTATATGTCCATGATGGTTTGAAACACTGAACACATATGATTTCATTGAATTCAAAATATGAGGTAGGACTCAGTTATTTATTTATTGTTTTTTTGATGGAAGTATAGTTGACATATAATATGTTAGTTTCAGGTGTGCAACCCAGCGATTTGACAATTATATACATTACGAAGTGCTCACCGTGGTAAGTGTGGTTACCCTCTGTTGCCGAACAAAACTATTACAATATTATTGACTGTATTCCCTACTCTGTGCTTTTCATCCCTATGATTTATTTCTTTTATAGCTGGAGGTTTGTGCCCCTTAATCCCTTTCACATACTTCATCAGGCCCCCCCACCCCTCCCCTCTGCCAACCACCAGTTTGTTTTCTGTATTTATGAGTCTGTTTTGTTTTGTTTGTTTATTTGTCAATTTTTTCATTGCACTGGTGAGGAAATAGAGACTCAGGGAAGCCAAGCTGAGCTCACCTAGCAGAAAAGAGCCAGAACTTGAAATGTTATCACCTCCTTCTCTGTGAGAACCTGTGAGAGATCACTGTTCTTACCTATACAGGTTTATGAAGACATTTTTTTTTTATCAAGCATTTACTTATGTGGGGGCTCTAGGGAACATAGTGTCCAGGAGCTTACATTTCCTTATGTGATGATAGGACATAAAACGTGAGCCAGCCTCAGAGAGGAGATCCCATAACCAAAGCCACTTATGGAGATGGGCAACATGGGTTTTTAAGGTCCAGAAGTAGCTGCTCCTCCTGGGCTAGGGTCTTGAGAAAGGCTGTGTGAAGGGTGGGGAACTTGGGGTAGGCTTTAAGAGAATGAGTAGGGTTTGAAGACGCAGAGAATGTGGGTGGGCAAATCTGGTGGGGACTTGGGCCATCTGGAAAGAGCCCTGGAAATGCGGGGGAGGGCCAAGCATTATTTTCCATGTGGATCTGCAGAGAGTTGGCTATTACTTGCATGAATCAATTCAGTAGCAGACGCAAATATGTGCCACATGGTATTCTCAGGCATGCGTCCCTCGAGCCCCTTCTTTTCTTTGGAATCCTGCAGCAGAGTTTCCTCTCCGGTCTGCTGCTTCCCCCTGAAGCAACCTACCCAATGGCTCCCAACCTGGCCCTCTCCCTCTTCAGATGTTGTTAGGCTCAGCTTGATCAAACTTGGTGTCCCCCAAAGATAGGGTCAGAGGAGGTGGCTGTATGCTGCTGGGTCCTGGCCCAGGGAAGCTGGGGTCCTGGAGGTTTTCAGAGCAGGCATAGGGCCTGGCCTCTTCCCTGCCATCTGAAGTCCGATGGTGGGGATGAGTGGAGTTGGGCTTGGATGTTGCTGGTGAAAGAGTGGATTTGGATGATTTCAGGACCAGGGTTGAGGGTGAAGATAATATGGACAAGCTGTGGGCAGCTAAGAGTGGCGTGGGGATGGGTTCATGCTGGAGCAGACCGGGAGGTCAGAGAGCAGTCCTCAGTCCCTCCACTCCTTCCTTTGACTCCATGTCTGTGCTGGACTGAGGATTCCTATGGGCAACCTACTCACACGAGTACTTTATCTCATCTTCTAGCAGGACATCCATGCATCCCAAGCTAGGTCCACCAGCTAGGTGTAGAATACGTCCTGCTTGGCAAGTGGTCACTTAACTCCACGTGACTCAGATGACCACATTTATAGGCTTGCTCGTTGATTCCTCATGCCTTGAACTTTGGGCTACTTAGTCCACATGCCCTTCTAGGCTCTTGAACAAGTGCCCCTTCAAAGCACTCTCTATTCTTTGAGCATCCCCCTAAAGTCTGGCTTTTGATGGTCTTGTTTTCCATTTCAGGCTCTCCAAGCAAGTGTCCAGGTCCACTGTGGCCCCATACTCCAGTTTTGTATTTAGAGCCTCTGTCACGGGTGAGGGAATTTTTACTCTTCCCCCTCCCTCCACCACCTTCTTAAACCTATGCCCCTTTCTTTTCTCCTCCTCTTGTCTGGGCTTTCTCCTTCCTTCTTTTGGTGGCCCAGCCACTTCTGGAGTCTGAAATGTTTTCTAGGCTCTCTTCCTCTCCAACCTCCCACTCAGTTCTCTTTAATCTGGAGTCTCCTTCCAGAAGAGTGCTCCTCTTAGAGATGACTAGATTGAGAAACTCCCCTACCGTGAGATGAATACGTCATACCAGCGGTAGCACCCTTGTAGTTTGTCATGACCCTATGAAGTTGTGTCTTAACCCAATGAAATGGTGAGCAATTCCGGCAGAATTTTATTTAAAGCCATAGAATGAGATTCTTGGGGAGGACATCTTCTGAAAGTCCTCATATTTAATCTCAGAGAGAGTTCCAGATTTGGCCTACCATCCTGTTCATTCTGTTTCTTCTTTTGTCTGCCTTTGCCCTTCCCTTGGCCTTCACACTTTGGACTAGAGGCTCGGGTGTGGCGTACGGGAACAAGAGGCATGGCCCACATGATTCACACCCACTTCCCCGTGGGAAGGACACGGTGAGGACCAGCCCGAACTCCAGGCACGTCTAGCTGTTCTTTACCTTCCTTTTTCTTCGCCCATCACCTTCTTGAATATTCCTGACAGGGAGAAGGGATGGCTCTTTATTCTTTAGGTCATCAAGCATCTAGGATCGGATTCATATGGCTCAGACCCCTCTGGACTCCAAGGTTACAGCAGTTCTCAACCTTTTCTTTCTAGCTCTTATCCATCGCTCTGTGGGCCCCACCATGATAGAAAATAACCCCCCGCTTTCCGAGAAGGCCATTTGTCTGTTTACAGGCATTCTGTTATTACAGTTATCACTTCCAGTAAATTTTAAAGATGTAAAAAACTGCGAGTGTATTGTTGGGAGCCTATTTTATTGCTATGGCTTTAAAACAAACAAAGATAGTAATTCCATTTAGTCGAAAATCATAGGAGTACTGTTTTTTGTTGAGTATGAATTTTACTGCTACGGTAACTCTGTGCCACAAAGATAATAAACACAATTGAAGCACAATTATTGGCAGGTCCAGTAGACAGTAGACAACACATCACACATGCAGGGTCAGCTGGGAACTGAGGTGGAACTTTTTTTTAGTGTTCTGAGAACTAGGTACAGTAGTTTCTCCTTATCCACGGGGGATATGTTCCAGGAACCCCAGTGGATGCTTGAAACCACAGATTGTACTGAGCCCTGTATATCCTATGATTTTCTTATATACACACACCTATGATAAAGTTTAATTTGTGAATTAGACACAGTAAGACATGAACAATAATAACTAATAATACAATAGAGCAACTATAACAATATACTGTCATAAAAATTATACAAACGTGGTCTCTCTCACCTCTCAAAATATCTTATTGTACTGTACTCCCCCTTCCTATTCTTGTGGTGAGGTGAGGTGGTACAATGCCTATGTGAGAAGATGAAGTGACGTGCATGACACCGACATCGGGAGGCAGCCTTAGGCTTCTGTTGCTCTTCTGATGAATTGTGTCAGAAGGAGGGTCTGCTTCAGAACTGTGGTTGATCACAGGTAACAACTCATGGAAAGCCAAATGTCAGATAAAGGGGGGCTATGTATTGCTTCCCTTAAATGTCTATTTATTTTTGAGAGAGTGAGAGAAGGGCTCAGGGAGAGAGAGAAAGAGAAGCCCAAGCAGGCTCCACTCCATGGGGCTCCAACTTATGAACAGTGAGATCATGACCTGAGCTGAAACCAAGAGTTGGACACTTAACCAACTGAGCCACCCAGATGCAAACTTGATGCTTCCTTGTGTATGGAGAGGAACCGGGTAGAAGGAGCACTGGAACCAGACAGATCTGGATCGAAATCCCTGCTCTGTAACTGTAGGAAGTAAAACAATTCCTGGAACCTCATCAATTAAATTAGGATGATTCTACCAGGTTGCAAAGGTTAAAGTGTCTTGTAATTGCTCAACTCCAAACCCCACCTAGGCAGGACCCCTGTCCATCCTGTTGTTCCCTTTATCTCTCATGTAACTTCCATGCTTAGCTTGTGAGAGGTTTATGAATGTACCTATCATTGTAATACTTTTGTCGTTATTATAATTTCTGTAATTTTAGATCACTGGTAGGTAATCAAAAGTATTTGATGTAGTTAATCCCCTTCTTCCTCTTCTTCCTCAACCAGTAACCCATCTCTGTAAATCTAGTGCCCTAGAGCCTCCTCATAACCAGTAGAGAACTACAGTTGGGAAATCGAAAGAAGGTTTGAAATATTAAAAAAAAAAAAAAAACCCAAAAGGACTTTCCCACCAACCCATGAGATTGACGAGCTACGAATATGTATATTTTAACCTTTTGGCAAAACATTTCTGAAGCAAATTACGATACTTGATTTAATAGCAAGACTCCCAGACACAAAATGTGTCTCAGATAGGCCTGTGATTTTGTTGCTTGATTTATAGGGAAGAGTTTTGGTGTAAATGTTTATTACAGTCAAGTTCTCTTTAAAGGTGATATATGGCATTATTACGCATTAGCATGAAAAGCGGTGTCTCTGGATCTCGCAGACTGCACCAGGTCAGGGCTCCGCGTCTTCCGTGGCTGGGAACATCGCTCTCCATCATCCTACCCAGCAGTGCTTTCGGTGCTTTGTCAACTTTATGTCTCAATTGTCACACCTGTACGGCTCCTGTCGAGCATCACAAGTTCTCAGCTTGTACCTTTTGGCATTGTAGATGACCTTCTGCTTTTGGGGTTGTTAATTCTCTCTCTTGGAGAGAGCTGAGCCGGTGTAGCCAGTCAGAACCGCCGTTTCCGTACCCGTAGGATGAGAAAGGAGGATAGTGTGCTTCCTGTCACTACTGGCCCTTCAGACTGTCTCCAGTGCGACACACAGTGCCTGACACCTAGTGAATGAGTGTGTGATGCCGTCTATGGGAGACTTTGGGTACATGTAGGCCTGTGTCATTTGTTTTCCAGACATTCAGAGAACAGTGTTCCATTAAACATCAGTGAAACTCTCTTTTCTCTTTCTTTCTTTTACTTGGCCCCTGTGCCTTCAGACATGCCTGATTTAGGTTCTAAACCCTGCCCGTGCTGTGAGTTTCAAGCTCCTGCCCCATACATATCCTGCCCTCCCAGGCTGCCCCTCATTGTCTGCTCTTGAGCCCCATTCCTCGTGGGTACAGTTGGCAAACACTATATAATTATATTGGAAATCACAGGTTCCCAGAGACTGGGGAATAATTATGCTTAATAGGAATAAAATGAATTCCCAGTTGCCCTCTTCGGGGTAGATGACAGACCAACCCTGTATTTACCTCGTAATGATATGGCAATTACCATCTAATAATTACCCTACTGGCGGGCACCTGCCCAGCCATTAATTGGTTAATGGCCATTGTGCCATGCGGGGAATTGAGGAACATGCCTGCCCCTTAATTTCCATAACTTAAAAGTCTTCAGCAGAATGGGGGAGACTCTTAGAAGACAGTCATGTGGGGGAGCTGGAAGGAACAGTGTCACCTGTGAAAGGATCAGGGTTCTTGGCTGAGGGTCTTTTCCCCAAGAAGGCAAATCCAGCCTTCCTGGAAGTGGTGGCACGTGGCAAATACATAGAGAAGCCCACTGAGGTTAGAATGACGCTCCTCACTCTCAGCTCTATGGTAATGGAAGGACCAGAGATGTTGGGGCGAGTCATCATTGAAGACCAAATTAGAACCTCTGCACCCCTTCAACGTTAATTAATTTAGTCTGCTTACTGAGCACACACGTAACGTGGTGCACTTCCAGCCTTCTTAGTGCACTTGATTTTGCTCTTTTCTGAACCTCTCCTTAGAGCGTTGACTTGCTAAGCCTGCCTTTACATCTTCTTCTTCCTGCTGCCCGGGGTCGCAGTCTTGCCTCAAAAGCAGATTGGGAGCGTTCTAAGGGCAACATTTGTATATACTGTCTTTTACATTCTCTTTATAACACGGATACATGTTAAATGAATAATATTTAGCAAGACAGGAGTGTAGAGGAAAAAATGCATGAACTTTGGAGTTAGCTAGACCTGGGGTTCAAATCCAAGCCTTGTCCCTAATTAGTTGTGGGACCTTGCACAAACCTCTTACCTTCTTTAAGATCTGAAAAATGGGAATAATAATAGCTAGTACATAGTGCTCGTCACACAATAAATAGTTGACACCAAAATGGTTTCTAATATTATAATATGCATTATGTATTATATTTGCATATTAATGCATATCATATATGTACATGAGAAATATCTATTTGGAAATGTGTGTATGTATGTATATATATGCATGGGGATACATATACATATATATACACACATATAACAGGGTAGGCATTTTGTTCTTGTTTTCACAGGAGCATAGGTAATGGAGGTGATCACCTGGGTAGTGGTGATTATATTTTGTGGTTAATTTTTCTCTGACGTGTGAGTCAATCCAGAGAATCATTGGAGATCATTTCATATCCCACTGGGGAAAAATTACAGCGAAAGCACTGTCCAATACAACTTTCACATATGTTATTTCATTGAATCCTCATATTAACTCTGCAAGGGGGAAAATACTGTGGAAGTCAGAATGCACTGGGCTATAAGGAGATGATTTTATTAAGACTGTTTGCAGTGGAAGAATGCTCATTAATGAGGATTGTCTCAAAAGGAAGGGGGTGTATAATTTTACGGAGGCAGGAAAACAAGGGAACCGTGAGTGACTATTATGAGAGTCATGAGTAAGGATGGAGGTGGGTCTTAAACTAAAAGTAACAGGAGAGGTTAGGTCCCTTGTCCAATATCTCACTACTGGTTTGAAGTGGAGATTCCTCAGAATTTCTGCTTGTCTGGCTCCAAAGCTGCCATCTTGTTTCAGTTTTGAGGGCCTTTTCTTAACTCCTGGATTTATTCAGCAAATAATGATACACTGCTATGCTCTAGGAATAGTTCTGGGTGCTAGTGAGCATTCACTGAAGAGACAGCGAGAGTCCTGACTTCATGAAAGTCAGTTACATTAGAGTAGGATAGGACATCGAACAACTTGAGTAAATGAAGATGATGGGTTTTAACTGGAGATGGGGATTAAGTGCTACAAAGGAAATGGAACAGTGTGACATGAAGGAGAGGGACTTGAAGTGGGGAAGGCTTCTCTGAGGGGTGATGGTTGGGAAGGGGCCATTTACACAGCTCAGGGGTGTGGATGTGAAGGCAGAATGTTTTAAGAAGAGGGAGAATCAAGTAAAAGGCCCTGTGGTAATGAGCTTGGCTTGTTTGGACTGTTTCTCAAAGCGCAATGGAGGAAGCCATCAGCAAAGCAAGAGAAACCATTGGGTGGTGTTAGGAGAACATTGAGATTGTGAGTATTTGTGCAAGGCCAGGAAAGGGCGCTTCTGCAGTGGGGCTAGCCTGTCAATTATGTGCTGTCCCAGCCCCTGGGCATGCAACCTGCTGGCTGTGAGGATGGAAAACACAGTTATCCTATCCTCCTCAAGCTGGGGACCAGTGGCCTGCCTCCTGTGGCTGGCCTTTGCCATCCTTGCCAACCAGCTGACCTCTGTATTGCACTGAAATGTCAAAGCCTGCTTACCTCTACCATTTATCCTCATTTCGCCTTCTGCAGTGGATAGAGCAGGGAACATGACCCATCCCCAACCTTAGAGATGAGGAATCATAGGAGTTACATTGTGGCTCCAAGATCTCAAAGCTAGTTAATGAAGGAATGCCATCTGGCAACCAGGTTTTGTGATTACTGGGCCCCATTCCACGGGCCCCCACCCTGGGGGCACTTACAAGGACTTCAGGATGGGCTGACATATGGGTGTCCCAGTGAGTCCGAAAGCCATTTAGAATAATAGATGGAACTAGATGATGTTCGGCGTTTAGTGGTCCTGTCAGGCCGCTACCTGTGATCTACAGCCAGCCACTATTATCTGCTATTAGCACTGCCCTCTATTAGCAACTATTATCACTTCCCAACTATTAGCCACCATTAGCTCCTATTATCACCTAGCTCCTATTATCCATTATTATATACTCTTATCAACTACCCACTATTATCCCTATCAGCTTCTATTATCTTCAGCCATTATCCAGTATCTTCCATTTGTAATCTGTGATCTACTATCAGCTACTATCTATTACCTGCTGTGTGCTACAATCTATCAGCTACTTTTTACTCTCTATCTATAGTTACCTACCATCTACCAGCCACTATCTATTAATTAACATCCATCAGCTGTCATCCAGCGATCATTCTCTATCTGTCCTTTCTACCTAAGCTCATACACAGTAATTAATATCCATTAGAAATCTCAACCCAGAACTTTGCTTACAGATGTCCCTCTGGGGCGAGAGCCGCTTGTCCACCATATAAGTTTTGAGTGGCACTATCCATGGTGGATCCTATGTATTCACAACCAGGAGGCAATCGACCCTCTCTTCTCTTCCTAGCATCCCTAGCTTTTGCACCTGTCAGACTTCTGACTATCCCATCCCAGTTTCGGCGGGGGGGGGGGGGTGGTCTTTGACTGGAGGAATCAAAGGTCTGCTTTTGGGACTAGAACAAAGACCTAACTTTAATGAGACACATTCAGTTTGACCAGTTAAAGTCTGCCTGAGGTAGGATGTCTGCTCCCATAGGACGGAGAATTCAGAACCACGCCAATGGAGAGGACAGATCAAAGTGGTCTGACTTACCTGTCCCTCATTCCCAAGCTCATGCATGGCCCAGATGTACCCAGACCGACATCAGAGACAGGCTTGGGAGCATGTGCTGAGAGGCAGTACAAAGGGGAGGAGTGCTGGGTACAGAAAAGCAAGAACAGCTCTGCTTTTTTGAGGAGGCCAACAGCCTGGAGGCCAGTGGGGTAGAGGACCTTTTCCTGGGAGTCCTGGGTGCTGCCTGACCACAGGGTCCCTGTCTCAGGAGGCGGATGGTGGAATGGAAGGCCTTGGACACGTGGTCAGAGTGATTGTGTCAAAGTCCTTGCTCCAGCTACTAGTGATGTGACCTTGAGCGAGTCATTTCTCTGGGGGGGAGGGGTTCATGAAGGAGACATGCACACATGTGAAACCGGTTGCCAGGAGAACCATTTTGGGGGACAGAGGGGCAGCGGCAGGCTGGAGTTATCAGCCCAGAAGGAACCCTTCTGGAGGCAGAGGAGGCTGGGCAAAGACTGGTCAAGTGTTGCAGGTGGGGTAGTTGTCAGAGAGCATCCGGAGTAGGGTCTTCCAAATTGTGGGTCATGACCCCTTAGGGGAGTGAAATAAAATTAACTAATGGGCCATGACCTGCATTAAAAAAATAGAATACAATAGAAAAAAAAGTATATCACATATAGTATGGATAAGCTGTGTTTTGTGAAAAGATAATATTTATATGTGAACTGGGTCATAAGAGAAAATATATTTGGGGCACCTGGGTGGCTCAGTCAGCTAAGCGTCTGACTTCAGCTCAGGTCACGATCTCACAGTCTGTGAATTCAAGCTCCGCATCGAGCTCTGTGCTGACAGCTCGGAGCCTGGAGCCTGCTTCGGATTCTGTGTCTCCCTTTCTCTCTGCCCCTCCCCCACTTGTACTCTGTGTGTGTCTCTCTCTCTCTCAAAAATAAATTAAAACATTAAAAAAATTTAAATTAAAAAAAGAGAAAATGTACCTCTTACTGTGAGTCTTGGTGAAATAAGTTTGAAAACCATAGACCTGGTCAAGGCTCAGAGCGGCTAGGTGCCAAGCCGGGGCAAGAAGAGGTGATGGCTGAGCCAGGGACAGGAACCGCCCTCTGGCCCACGTCTCCAGGGGAAGCAGCCGTCCGAGTGCACTGAGGTGGGGACTCCTTTACTGAAAGAGGGGAAGAAGGAGTCAATGGGATTTCTAAACACTAAGCCAGAGGTGACAGGGCTGCTAGGATAGCAGGCATGGGGGTGTTCTCGCGTCCAGGACAGCACGGTGCTTGCCCAGGGCTCCAGACTAGGAGTCCAGCTGCAGCCTTGGCCCCGCGGGAGACTGAAGTCCATAAGCGTTCATGGCCAGCCTTCAGGACCAGTTATGGATACAGAGTTAGACAGAACTGGGGTCCAAGGCCTGCATCACAGTTATAGACAAGGTCAGACGGCCATGTTATTTGTAAGTCTCGGTTTCTCCGTGTGTAAGGGGAAAGGCCTACCTCGTGAGTTTTGTTTTGTTCTTAATAAAAATTTAAAAACTAACCAAAAGGAAAAACTCGGCCTTAGAATGCATTTAATAAATGCTTACACCTCCCACCTCCGTTATACCCCCCGACCCTACTGCTTCTCAGTTCACAAAGGCTTCCGTGTTCATTATTTCACTGACTCTGTTTCAGCCAACAAAGATAGTTCTTACCCAAGAAGGTCAGTAAATACATTTAATATATTTATTCAGTCAAAGAGGCCAATGGCTTCCACCAAGACCATGATGATAGAAAGAGATCCTACCAGACAGACAGGTTTAGAAGTCATAACTTCTTCCAGAAATTTCCAGGGCCCCTGAGGTCACCAGCAGTGTGTGCCCTTGGGCTACCTTCCAAGAAGCTTTGAGGTTGGGCAGCAATGCCTGGTGTCCCTCTCCCTCCTCACCTTGGTTCGTATTAAAACCACTGACCAGGAGGATCCACCTCCTTTCCTGTCCCATGGACCTAAGATGACTCTAGCCAGGAGGCCCATTCATGAGAAACATGATCTAAATCTGGAAGGGCTTGAATGCTCTGGGGAAAAATATTGTTTTTTCCACACTTTAAAAAAGTGCTTCTATTATCTCCCTCAAGATAAATTCCAGCTATTTACTCACAGTGTTCTCTATGAAAAAAAGCACATGCATTCCCTGGAGGTGTCTTTCTTGCTTGATAACCTCATAACCAGATTGTCGATGCATATATATCTAGATGCTTGTTACAAGGTACCTCCTCTTTCTCAGGTGTGAAGATAGATAGATGAGGAGGAGCTTCATGCCTTCAGGAAGCAGGCGGCCCGGGTCCTTGCTTTCTTTCTTCTTCTTCTTCTATATATAATATATTGTCAAGTTGGCTAATGTACAGCATATACAGTGTGCTCTTGGTTGTAGGGGGTTTGGATTCCCATGATTCATTGCTTACATATAACAGTGCTCACCCCAACAAGTGCCCTCCTCAGTGCCCATCACCCATTACTCTCCTCCCCAAAGTCTCCCCCCACCATCAACCCTCAGTTTGTTCTCCACATTCAAGAGTCTCTTGTGGTTTGCCTCCCTCTCTGTTCGGAACTATTTTTTCCCCTCCCCTTCTCCCATGATCCTCCGCTAAGTTTCTCAAGTTCCACCTATGAGTGAGAACAGATGATATCTGTCCTTCTCTGACTGACATATCTCACTTGGCATGATGCCCTCCGGTTCCGTCCACGTTGTTGCAAATGGAAGGATTTTATTCTTTCTTATTGCCGAGTGGGATTCCATTGGACCATTGCCTGCACGCGTTCCCTGCCGTTTGGATGATGCCATTCTTTCCACAGTGACCATGACCCCATGTGCTGAGCTGAGGGCCCAGCCCTCGAAGAACCAGGCCAGCCACAAGCCCTGGACCCTCCTCCCTACACCTGCATGGACAGGCCCAAGGCCGACATTAATGTGCCTTTAACGAGGCTGGGGGTCTTCTGGGTAGGCATGGCTTTTGTATAGTTTGTCCCGTTGTTCATCAAATACATGTACATTTGCCTTGTGTTCTGGTTGGAAATCGTGGGCACTACAGCGAATCTTTCCTCTTGGCGTGTTCACTTCCCAGTCTCATCCCCCTCAGGGAGCGCTCTCCAGAGGAGACTCCTTTCTCTGGAAAGTTCTGACCAATCCTGTCCAATGCTGTAGGCTATGGAAAGAAGATCAAATCCACACTGAATCTGTACAATGAGGAGCCCTGCCAGTTCTCCATGGACGTGAATTCTCAAAGCACAGCTTCCCGACATTGCCGATCCTCCCTCCTGGCAGGGTATGAGAGAATCCTGCTCTTTCTTCCCCTCCTCCTTAGTTTATTGGGTATAATTTACATACTATAAAATTCACTCATCTTGAGTGCACAATTCAATGATTTTTACTATATTTACAGAGAGGCATTGCTACATTACAATCCAATTTTAGAACATTGATGTTACCCCATAAAAGAAACCCCATATGCATAGCCCTCACTCTCCCACCTCCCCTGCTCCTGGCTCCATGCACTCATTAATCTGGTATAGATTTGCCTCTTCTGGAAATTTTGTTTAAACAGAATCATATGACACGCGGTCCTTTGTGACTGGTGACTGACTCAGCATAATATTTTTGAGCTTCATCCATTTCTAGCGTGTATTAGTACTTTGTTCCATATTATTTATTGTTATTATTTTATTTATTTTGTTTACCCGTATACCAATTGATGAACACTTGAGTTATTTCCACTTTCTGGCTATTAAGGATAATGCTGCCTCCTCCCTTATCCAAGGGACACAGGTGCGCTGTTTCAAAGGGGCACATGCGCCCCAGTGTTTATGGCAGCGCTATCGACAATAACCAAAGTGCGGAAAGAGCCCAAATGTCCATCAGTGGAGGAATGGATGGAGAAGATGTGGTGTATATATATACATATATATACACTCGGCAATCAAAAAGAATGAAATCTTGCCATTTGCAACAACATGGATGAACCTGGAGGGTATTACACTAAGCAAAATAAGTCAGTCAGAGAAAGACAAATATATGACTTCACTCCTATGAGGAATTTAAGATACAAAACAGACGCACATAAGGGAAGGGAAGCAAAAATAATATAAAAACGGGGAGGGGGACAAAATGTAAGAGGCTCTGAAATACAGAGAACAAACTGAGGGGTGTTGGAGGGGGTGTGGTGGGGGATGGGCTAGATGGGTGAGGGGCATCAGGAAGACACTTGTTGGGATGAGCACTGGGTGTTATACGTAGGGGATGAATCCCTGGAATCTAGTCCTGAAAACATTATGGCTCTGTGTGCTAACTCACTGGGATATAAATTAAAAAAAATAAAAAAGAGAAATGCTTCTATGAATATTCACATACAAACAAGTCTTTGCGTGGACATACGCTTTCATTTCTCACTGGTAAGTACCTGGAACCGGAATTACTAGGTTGTATATCTATATACTCTGTGTTTGTATTTATTACATATCGATGTTAAACATTTATGAAAATGCCAAGCTATTTCCTAAGTGGCTGCATTATACATTCCCATCAGCATGTATGGGCTTTCCAGTTTCTCCGTATCCTCACTAAAACTTGTTACTGTGTGTCTTTTTTATTATAGTCATCTTAGTGGGTATAAAGTGGTATGTTATTGTGGTATTGATTTGCATTTTCCTAATTGCTAAATATGTTGAGGGTCCTTTCTTGTACTTACTGAGTATTCATGCATCCTCTTTGGTAAAATGTTGATTCAAAACTTTGCCCATTAAAAAATAGTTTATTTTTGAGAGAGAGATGGAGATAGATAGAGAGAGAGAGAGAAAGAGAGAGAGAGTGCGAGAGAAACCCAAGCGGGTTTTGTGCTGTCAGTGCAGAGCCTGATGTCGGGCTACCCCCACAAACTGTGAGATCATGGCCTGAGCCAAAATTAAGAGTCAGACACTCAACTGATTGGGCCACCCAGGCACCTTGAAAACTTTTGCCCATTTTTATTTTGGATTACTAGTCTTACTATTGAGTTGGAAGAATCCTTTGTATATTTTGGTGTATTCGTTTTATATTGCCGCTGTAACAAATGTATCATTTTATACTTCTGTAGGTCACAAGCTTGACACTGGTTTCTTTGAGCTAAAATCAAAGAGTTGGCAGACTCCAGCTTCTAGAGGTTATCTGCATTTCGTGGCTTGTGGTCCCCTTCCTCTGTCTTCAGAGCCAGAAATGTGTCAAGTCTTTGACCCTTTTTCCATGATCACATCTTTTTCTGACCACAACCTAGAAATATGCTCATGTGATCAGACTGAGGTCACCTGCATAATTCAGGTCCTTCACCCCAAGGTCCTTAATCACATCTGCAAAGTTCCTCTTGCCATGCAAGGTAATACATACACAGGTTCTAGGAATGAAGCCATGGACCTCTTTGTGGGGGAGGGGTCATAATTCTGCCTGGTGGATGTGGACATAGGTTCCTTGTCAGTTTTATGATATGTAAATATATTTACATATTTTCCAAAGTGAATGGTTAATCTTTTCATTTTCTTGGTGTCTTTTTTTATTTTTGTTTTTTTGTTTATTTTATTTATGTTTGAGAGACAGAGAGACAGCGCAATCAGGGGAGGGTAAGAGAGAGAGGGAGACACAGAATCGGAAGCAGGCTCCAGGCTCTGAGCTGGCTGTCAGCACAGAGCCCGATGCGGGGCTCGAACCCATAGACCGTGAGATCATGACTTGAGCCGAAGCCAGCCACCCAGGGGTCCCTTTCTTGGTGTCTTTTGAAAAGGAAAGGTTTTTAAAACTTGATGAAGTCCAATTTATCAATTTTCTTTTATCATTTGTGCTTTTGCTATCCTGTCTAAGAAATCACAGCCTAACTCAAGGTCACAAAGATTTACTTCTATGACTTCTTAGAGTCTTACAGTTTTATTTCTTACATTTAATCTGTGATTAATTTGACTTAATCTTTGTGGTACGGGGTGGTTTAGGGGTACAGATTCATTCTTTTACACCTGCATATCCATTTGTCCCAGCCCCGTTTGTCAAAGAGACTGTTCTTTCCCCCACTGAATTATCTTAGCACTATTGCCAAGATCAATTGACCATAAATATGGAGGTTTATTTCTGGACTCTCAATTCTGTCCCGCGGATCTATATGCCTCTCTTTATGCCTGTTCCACACTGCCTTTATTATTAGCCATGTAGTGAGTTTTGAAACTGGTAAGTGTGACTCCTCCAAGTTTGTTCTTCTTTTCAAGATTGATTTGGCAACTCTGGGTCCTTAGGATTTCCATATAAATCCGATACATTGTCTCCCTCGTGCCTGTGTCTGTCACCAGAGAGAACACTTTTGGATGTATCCATCTTGTCCCTCACCCAACACATTAAAAATTCCCAGGGAATGGGACTCTGTTCTGGTGTTCAGCATAATCTCCAGGAAAGGAGCCTGCAAAACCTCAACAGTAGTGCTTGTTGCCTGGCAAAGTACAGCCCCATCTGAGAGATGAGGAAGGGGCAGCTCAGGCCCAGGAGGTTAAGGCTCAAATCCCTTCTCCTGCTTTCCTCTTTCTGAACCCAAATGGAAGGACTCTACTCTCCACATCTATCCCCTTGCTTTACTTTGAGCTACACGTTCTATATGCCATCAGTAGTGCTTGGGCTGGATTCATTCACCCAATTATTCTTCATATTGAGATGTTTGCTCAGTGCTGGGGATGCATCTTTAATAAGTAAAAGATACTTAGGTGAAGCCAGTATAAGTCAGTCCTCTGTAGAGGAAACTACACTCAAACCTCAGAGGCCCTGTGGCCCACTCATCTATTTGCTTCAGGCCATGAGCTACTAAGCAAGCCTGGAGAATTTGCCTTTGAGGCTAGAACAGGGCCTGCAGACTTCTGTCCCCAGGCAACCAGCCCTGACCTCAAAGCTTTGCACTTCCTGCTCTCAGTGGGCTCTGCTTTGGGGCCATTGGAAACCTCAGGCTGTGGTGAGAAAGACCCTCTAAATGTTCTGGCTTACAGCTACATTTCAGCCAGGAGCAAGATAAATCCTTTCCGTAGACAGACAATACTTAACAGGTGTACTAGAGAGACACCCAGAGGATTAGGCTCCTCCTGGGTGCTAATCTGTCTTTTGCTAAGTTTCTTACTTCCTACCTCCACTTGCAGGAAATTGAGCTTGAGGTAGAGAATGCGGCTTTTTGGACTCTGCAAGCATGTTATTAATTGCCAGACCCCTGAGGAATGTGTATTGCAAGCTACAAGCTAAAAAGCGCCTCTCTTAGCAAATCTATATTTTCTTCTGAAGCTATTTTCAGGTGGACCAGTTTTAAGTCATACTGAAGTCTTCAAAAAGTAGCCTTCACCCTCAAACATTCTAAATTTCTGCTAACGAATTCTGGGATAAAGAAATCTTTACAAATACATGGTATAAGTCTTCAGATTAAAAAGGTCATAGTTTTATCAGTGGTTTTGCTACCTGAGCGTGAGAATTACCAACCTGCCGGACCGGGGTAGGGAAATCGTCCCCCCTCCCCTCTACCTCCCCAGCTCCGTCAATCACATACAACACATCTCATTTTATGTGTCTTGTAAGTGATAGAAAACTCAAGTTGAACCAGCTTAAACAACATAGGACATTTATTGCTTGGAGAACTGTGAGGTCCAGATGTTGATGGAGGCTTCAGGCATGGCTCAATCTAGGTGATCAACGTGATTTATTTCTAAATCTTTTCCATTTCTCCGATCCACCAGCCATGGCGTGGGCTTCCCCACGAGCCAAGATTCCTATAGGGTCCAAGACGGCTGAAGTTATCTTAAGGTGTCATAGGCCTTGTGCCAGGAGAGCTTTAGAAGCTAATGATGCCTGAATCCTATTCCCAGAGATTCTGAGTTAATTGGTCTGGGGTGTGCTGCCAAAGTTGAGAATCAAGACTAATCTTAGAAGTGGAAAAAAAAAGTGTAAGAAGTGAAATTCTAAAGTAACTAGTACTGAAAGGTAAAATCAAAACAGTTTGGGACTTACCAAATTTCATAGAATCTAACAAGCCATCGACAGAAAGATGCACCATTATTTTATGTAGCACTGAGAAAGAAAAAGGGCTGCCATTTAAACTATGACCCTCCAATTGTCATCTGCGTCCTGATTTCAGAGATAAAATGTGAAAATAAAAGCATGTGTCTGAATTCATGAAATAAGGTGTGTGTCTAACGGAGGACTGTGTTTTAAAGGAGTCGTCTTGGAGGGGGTGTTTTTATATGGATTCCTTTGAAGTTACTTCACTCGAAACACCTGTAGAATGTTTTTCCTTTGCCTTCAGAATCCATTTTCTATTTATACAGAAAATCATAGTGTGTTGGAGCTTGCTGAGACATTAGAGTTCATCCTGACCAACCCCTGGATCGATTTAATTATAGTTACACCTTGTTTTAGACTAAAAATGGTATTTCCTAGCTTTAATCTCTCACTCTGTTCATCATTCTTGGCTCTGGATAGCTTGGGGCTGTTTCCAACCAGCACATCCACCTTCATAGGATGAAGATTTGCCACCATTGAGGTTATTTAAAGTAACGTGGAACACGCTCTTCTGGTGGTTTCCGGATGAGGCCCGAGTAGTGGGGTAAGTAATGGAATCACGTTTGGAACAAGCCCCTGGTCTCACTGATGTTTATAGTATATTATGTCAAGTTCAGTCACATGGCCAAACTTTGTTCCCTAGAGTGAAGACACTGAGGATGGGACTTGAGGACCCTCCAAATGACGTGCACCCCACACTCACTGGTTCTTTTTCAAGTACAGGAGGCCCAATAGTGACTGGCGGGAAACCTCCAGTAAAGGGCAATCTAGTGGATGTGAGGCAGCTTGCAACCCCATCCTTGGGAAACTAGCAAGGATTCCTTTTTCTGTTTTGCAGAGAGAGAAATTAAGACCCAGAGAGAGTGGGTGGGTGGGCCAAGGTCACAGTAGATTGAAGTTGAGCCCAAGGCGGCACGAGGGCCCTTGCCTTCACGTCTGGGGCACGCCCATCTGACCTGCCTCCTCCTCTCTTCTTGATGTCTCATAGCATTTGTGCAGTGCAGGGTGTGAGGAGGTGCTGTGGCTAGAAACTAGGCAGCAAGCCGAGGAAGCACACCAGCCAGTCTGTCCATGCTCATGGGGATGGCACCAAAACAGACCCCCCATCTAGGGTCACAGGCGAATTCAGGCCCTGCCTTGGGGGCAGCCATTCAAGTCACACATTCTTTTTCACTTGTGGAACTTGGACTGATGGCTTACATGGATGCTGAGCCAGTGCTTTATGAAAATCTACCACCCAAGGACGATGGGCTGGGATGGGTGTATTTCATGAAAATCTTTCATGATAGTGTGGAAAAGCAAGGTAGGGGAGGAGCAATCTCTGAGGGGAGCACAGTAGTTGAGTTGACAGCCTCCTCCTCTTCCCTCTGCATCTAGCACCAGTGCGGCACTGACTCTGGCTGGTATGTCCCCTCTCTCCCTCAACTCCTCCGCATCACTGACATCATCACTGCCATCCTGTTTCTCATTACAGGAGGGCATATCTCAAAGTGTGTCAATAGGCACCTGATTTCCATTTCCAACAAGCCAGGTGATACCATTGCCGCTCTAGGGGCCATGCTTTGTGTGGTCTTTGTCCAGGACCATGGTTCTCAAAGCCTAGTCCCCAGAATGGCAGCATCTGCATCGCCTGTGAACTTGTTAGAAATGCAGATTCTCAGGCCCTGTCCCCGCAGACCTACTGAATAATAAATTATCAGGGCAAGGCCCAAGAATGTATGTTTTAATGAGTCTTCTGGTTGGTTGAGTATAAGCCAAGTGGCACTAGTATTTATTTCTTCCGGCCTGGCTAAACTTGAGAATGACCTGGGGAGTCTAAAAAACTCCTAGTGACTCTCCTACCACAGAGGAACTCCAGATCCCTGGGCTGGTTTGGACAAATGTATTTTTTAAATACTTTCCAAGTGATGTTGATGCACAATGAAGGTTGGAGCTCAGGGAACTAGGCTGACAATTTAGAGATTAGAAATGGGTTACCAGAAGGAACGTGGCTTGTTGGGGTCCCACGGCTGGTAGGAGCCTGCCTCCGAGCCCCCGGTGCCCTTCCCTGAGCTGTCATTGTCTCCACGCAGTGTGGGGGCTCCGCGGCTCCGAGAATGCACTCCCACATGTGTATGCACCCCTGTGAGCCCTTGATCCACCTTTAATGATTTCCTTCAGGGCAGCCAGCCGTACCTACACTTCCTGTCAGGCAGCACCTGCCTTTGCTCTCAACAGGGGACGGGTTCCTGGTCCCTGTGCTCTTTAGCCCTGCCTCCTGGATGTGGTGTAGTTCTTGCTGGGACATCATTCTGCTTCCTGGCTTCCCTGAGCCCACGGGTGACGTCCTTGGAAGGGGGCTTTCAGGGGTCATGCAGTAGCAATTAATTTCTTTCTTTTTTTATGTTTTATTTATTTTTGAGACAGAGAGAGAGACAGAGCATGCGCAGGGGAGGGGCAGAGAGAGGAGACACAGAATCAGAAGCAGGCTCCAGGCTCTGAGCTGTCAGCACAGAGCCCAATGAGGGGCTTGAACCCATGAACATGAGATCATGACCTGAGCCGAAGTCGGTGCTTAACCGACTGAGCCACCCAGGAGCCCTAGGAATTCATTTCTAAGTTCACCACAGCCAGCTCTTCATCTTGGGCTCAAGCCGGGGTCTTCCCCGTTTCTCCGATGGAGGCTCTGAGGCCGGGAGTGGTCCCCCTCCACCCTGACGAGGCACCAACTTTCCCGGCCTCACTTTTGCCTCATGCCGCTATCTCAGCAGACTCTCCACAGGGACTGAAGCAGGACAGCAGAGGGAAGCAGGGCAGCATCGAAATATGGGAAATAATGGGTTTCTAGAAAGTGACTCTCAAGTGACTGAAGTTAGTCCCCAAAGCCAAGTGCTCCCAAATTGTTAGTTTGGCTTTTAAATTTGTCATAGAATTGTTGGTTATTCCCCACCCCAAACAACACCTGATGAAGCTTCTTAATTATATTGAATTTCGTCTAATATTAAAATGGGCTCTCTTCACTTGCTCAGGGAGCAGGGATGGTGGTTTTGTGGGCATGGTAAATGACAGGGAGAAGCCAACACAGGATTCAATGTTTGCTGTGAGTCATGCAGCAAATGAGTTAGCTACCCATGGCCTTCTAAGTCAATTCTGTGTGTGTGTGTGTGTGTGTGTGCGTGTGCGTGTGTGCGTGTGTGTGCACGCACGCGCATGTGACAGGCCAGGACACCAGGGGACAGTTACTTGGTCTGTCCACCTGCCCCTCACTAATGTTTGGTGCCCGTGCCATAAAGGCAGCTGGCTTCCTGGCACCCAATGCCTGGCAGATGGGCCTTGACCTTTGTAGCAACTAGCACGGTGTTAGGTAAACAAGACCCCCTGGCTGTTCCACGCTCCTGCGCCTGCTGCCAGCGAGGTCTATTTTTGACAGGCTTGGGCCAGGGAGGCTGGGAGGGTTCGCAGGCAGGGGCAGAAGAGAGGGCACCTGCTGAACCGGGGCGAGAGGCAGATGGCCGCTAGAAGCATGGCCTCTCACCCCAGCCAGATTTGGTTCCATCCACAGGAAGCAAGGAGCCTCCCCACCCCCACCAAGCATTTCTGAGGATGCAGTGGGGTGGCTGAGGCCATCAGGAGAAAGGGGCAAGACAGGCAGGTCCGTTCCTCAGCCACCTGCTTGATCTTGTGGCTGTGCGGAGTCGGAGCCAGATGTCCCCTGACGACAGGGCCCAGCGACTTGCAGGAGGGCCAGGCCGGATCCCAGGCCCCTGTTAGTCTGATGGATGGTTCTAGCGCTGCTAATGTGGTTAGGGCAGGCTGCAGCCTGGGGGGCTGGGGCCCAGAGACCGGCCAATACAGCCATGCCGTAATCATATTTGCCTGTACACAGAAGGGGTCCAGATTCCCCCCTCAGAAGCCCAGAGGACATTAGTTAAAGTCATTGAGAAATTTTTTTTGTATCAAGCTTTTCTTACCTTATTATTATTTTAAATAACCAGTTTACTGCCCAGGGCACACACAGAAAGGAGCAGCTTTAAGAATGGATTATGGAAGAATAGCCAAGGAAGACCATCTCCCCGAAGCCTGGAGCCTCCAAGGGGGGCCCAGCTCTCCAGGTGGGAGGGGGCACCCTGTGCTTTCTAGGTGATAAACCACCGAGACGCTTTCTTCCGCTGCCTAAGCTTGAATGGCCACTACTTTTTTTAATACGCTTTTTATTTTAGATAACTTTAGTTTTAGAAAAATTATGAAAATAGTACAGAGGGCTCATAGTCACATTAGTATGGTACACGTCACATTGAAGGACCAATACGCATACATTGTTCTTAACCAAAATCCATACTTTTCTCAGACTTCCTTAGTTTGTGCCTCACATCAATTTCTGTCCAGGATCCCCTCCCCCTGCCCCCCTGGCAACAACTAATCTATTTTCTGTCTCTATGGCTCTGCCTGTTCTGGACATTTCAGATAAATGGAATCTTACAGGATGTGGCCTCTTGTGTCTGGCTGAGCTGACCACTCTTACACATGGATTAATAGCTTTAATTCTCATCCTTAGACACAACATGTGGATTTTTAGGAAAAACAAGTTTAAGAGACATAGGCAAGCCTTACCTATGGAATTCTCACTCAACATCCATTTGTTTTGACTTAAAATCTGAGCTTGTTCTACCAGTTATCTATCCAAGTATTCATGCGTTCAACATTTATTCGGGGGCCAGGTGCTGGGATACAGAGGAGAATAAACCCTGCAATGGTCCAAACCATCATCATTTGACCAGATTATTGGGATCTGCTTCTCCCCTTGCTGGTCTACGATTCAGACTCACCCTACCAGCCAGGAAGATCAGGTCACGTCTCAACACTCTACTTAGAACTAGGAATCATTTAATAGTTATTTTGTTTTATGATATTTAAAAAAAATTTTACCCAGAGTGCAAACCAAGACCCTTACAATGGCTGCACGCCTCCCTGTGGCCCCTCTGACTTCATCTCTTACCGTTTCCCTTTTGCTCGCTCTGATTCAGGCCCACTGGCTTCCATACCTTCCTCCCATGGTGACAGGCATAGTCTCAGCACACGACCTTCCCCTCTTGCCGTTCTTTTCTGCCCAGAGTCTTCTTACTGCAAGTATCTGTATGTTCACTCCCTCACCAAGTTCAGATCTTTGTGCAAATAGCTTCTCAGAAAGGCCTTCCCTGACCAGCTAATTTAAAATAGCAGTCTTCCCGTGTGTTCCCTATTCTCCTCCCTGCCTCATTTTTCTTGGTCCCACTTCTCACCATCAGGTACACTATGCTTTATTTTTTGTTTATAATCTCTTCCCATTAGAGCATAAACTGTATGAGGGAAAGGATTTAATGCTGTATCTGCAATACCCATAAATATGTTTGGAACATAATATGTGCTCAACAGATATTTGTTACATGAGTTATACTTTCTTCACTCTCAATCCCTTACCTCTTCTATTCAGAAATCTCCTAGGTCAGGTTTCTGGGATGTGAGGGAATGATACAGGGAGGAGACTTGTGCTCCTGGATCCCCCCAGAAGATAGAATTGATACCATTTGGGAGGGAGGAATCACAGGAAGACAGATACCATCCCCTGTTCATTTGTTCATTTACTCATTCCCTCATTAAGTGAGTTCATCCATGTTAAGTAAGTACCACACACAGATTGTCAAATAAAATAGAGCCGCTTGTTCAACTATCTAGTGAATATTTATCAAATGCCTATTAATTTGCTGCTATCATGCTAGATATTGAAAGATATAGCAGTGAACAAAAAAGATACAGTCTCTGCTTTTATGAAGTTTATAGTGAAGTGTGGGAGACAGACATAGAACAAATTATGACACAAATAACTTTGAAATTATAATCTGTAATATATACTCTGAAGGAATAGAGTGCTTTGAAAAGCTTATAAATAAGGAAATTGACCTCATCTGGGAGTTAAAGAAGATAAGGAAGAGCTTTCTTACAATCAGAACTGTCCAAAGTTGAAATAGACTGCTTTGCAATTGACTTTTCTTTGACTGAGGATTTAAGTGGAGTCTGAAAGATTCTGGATGGGGGTATTGTAAAGGGCATTAAGCACTGGGTAGGGCAGAGTGGAAACTTCTTATTGGGGGAGAATGATTGGGGGAGGAAGAGAAAGAGAGGGAGACACAGAATCTGAAGCAGGCTCCAGAGTCCAACCTGTTAGCACAGAGCCCGACTCAGGGCTCGAACTCACAAACTGTGAGATCATGACCTGAGCTGAAATTGGATGCTCAACCTACTGAGCCACCCGGGTGCCCCAGTGAGTTGAATTTTGTTGTTGTTGTTGAATATCAAAGAGGCAGTAACAAGTTCCCTCTTGGAGGATAATTAATTTTATTAATATTTTTGTGGACCCAGATACTCACCCTTAGCTGTCTGCTTTGCCATTTCAGTCAAGATGGAGACTCTGAATGTACCAAGATGTTGGAGAGACTTATGAATGCCAGCCCCTAATCATAATACTCTTTTATCTATGTGCTGCTGGCTAATTCACTGCTGTGTTTTCCTACCCTTATATAATTTGAAACTAGCCCTGATCTCTGTGAACTAGGTTAGTCAGAAATTATTATCCAAACTTTATAGAAGAGGAATCAAGGTTCAGAGGTGAGATCTTTTTTTAAATCTTCTGATTAAAAAAAATTGTGTGTTTTCCTCTATGTATTAGTTAGCTATGGCCCAAATAATGCTGTGTATCAAGTTAACCCTCAGACTTAGTGGCTTAAAACAATAATAATTTATTATCAGTCATGCGTCTGCAGGCCAGCTGAGATGTGGCTCATCTAGAATGGGCTTAGCTAGATGGCTTCACTTCAGATCTTCAGCTCTATGGGTAGCTGGGGCAGATCTGATGCAGTTTGTGGCAGCGCTGGTAGCTCTGATCCACCCGGCTTTTATCCTCCTCCTGGTACCATGGCTACGCAGGGCATGTTATTTTTACAATGAAGTCAGAGATGCAAAGCATCTTAGGGCTTAGGCTTAGAAATGGCACCTGTTACGTCTGCCTCATTATGTGCCCAAAGAAACTCACATGTGTAAACCCAAAGTCAAAGAGAGGGAAAATATACTTCACTCCTTCAGTGGGAAGAATTGCAAAGACACATGGAAAAGTGCGTGTGGATATTGGGAGGGATCAAAGATTGGGGCAAAAATGCAACCTACCACATTGTATTTGTTCTTTTGTTCATCTGTTTATTAGTGAATTTATTCATTCAGGCCCAAACAATGTGCCTGGAATTCTGCAATTATTGAGTATACAAAAATGGATGAATACAGTTTTTATAAAGCGACAGTTTTAATAGAGCATGAGATGTACTGTGAGAGGAGCAAACACAGAGAATCTTGGGAGCATAGACTTTTAAAAACCAAAAACCCAAACCAAAACCAAACCCCAAAATGAAAACAAAATAACATTTGAGGACATTTGAGTGGGTCTTATTCCCCCAATGAGAAGCTAAGAGACAAAGAGATGAAACAATGAAGGGACTGAACCAAAGCTAAAAACAGTCTAGTGTTAACTCCACTCATATTTCAACCAGTGAAATCAGTTAGTTGTTTTGTTAACTCCTATTTCTCTTTCACTGTTAGAGCAAAAAACCTTTGAAAACTTGCATTCACTGTAAAGCAAAGTGTTAGTAGAGAGATGAGAGAGGCATCATTTATGCAAATACCACTCAGCTACGGATTTTAGAGGGAAGAATGTGTCTCAGAATTGGTAGTGAATAAATAGGAGATGTGGGACAGCTCCTGGGGGCCGCAGAATAATAGCATTATAATAATAATACATATTACCGTTTATGAAACTCTTTGTGCCAGGTTTTATGCTAAATGCTTTGCATGTGGTAATTACTGTTAATAACCCCATTTTAGAGGTGACGCGAATGAAGTTCAGAGCAGACAGCAAGGTGATCCAATTCCGTGTCTGAATGGGAGGTGGAAAACCAGCTGATTAGCGCTCCAGGTCAGCACCATGGACAGCAGACTCATTGGCAGGCAAAGCCCTGGATAAGATTCTGCAGGGTGTAATTGCCGGCGCAGAGTACCAGAAATATTTTTGAGTGGGTTACTCATGACATACCCCCCTCCTCCTAGAATGGGTTCTAGTAGCCTGAGGACACCTTTTTGCTAAGGAGTTCATAGTGTGTATGTGTTGGGTAGAGGGAGGCACCTTGAAATGTTAAAGTTTGGATCCCAGGATCTGGGAAAGGATCACATTCTTTTGCATAATAAAGCAGCAGTGAGAGATTTGGAAGCTAAATTGGATTAAGGAATGAAAAAGTATGTGGGTAGCCAGAAAAGAAGGGTCCCACTTGGGGGCAAGGAAAACAGGGGTTTTGGGTGAAGAGAGAGAAATAGGGGAATCTTCAAACAAGTTTCAAAGGGGTGTGTGAAGTAAATCTTCATCTTCCCTACCAAATGTTCAGTAAGTCCCACACCTTTGAGTACATGCAGCTGGATTTATTTGAGAGCTTGAAGAGGAGGTGAAAGGGAGAGCGAGGTCAGTGTTCCACATATGAACACCTGCAAATTAGCATTAACTGGCTGGAGAGTTTCTTCCTGGCTGTGGTCGTGGAGAGTTTGTAGGGTTTTGTCCCCTGTGCTTCAGCTTGGTCTCTCTGATCAGCTTGTCCTTTGGAGGGCAGGCAAGGTGCCTCCTTTGCCTCCCTCCCTCCTATGGATGGTACATCGGTGGGCACACATCACACACTCAGGATATACTGAAGAATTGATTTGTTTCCTTTGGATAAGACCCATTCGGAAAAGAAGAATGAGTTTTCCTCTGTCGACAGCAATCAGAGTTCTCCGTATTTCCAGGTCACTTAAAACTTTAAGTATTCCTCCTCCTTGTCACCACAAGTAAGTGTACCTCAGCTGGTTGGACCATGCAGTTGGATTTCAGGCTTTGAAAATATGGTTCTAGAATCCATGCTGCTAGGATCTATACAGGATTGTACTGAGAACCAGAAACGACCTGCTTGTCCTGCATCACAAGAAAACTCCCGACTTACCAGTGATTTGACCTAGCAAGGGCAATATGGGGCGCACAGGGGAAGCTCAAATGCTGGTCCCTTCTCCATTTCCATGAGGACAACTGCAATTTTATCTTGATTCGGAGTCCTTAGGAGCAACTGATGGAGAAGCATCTCCTTTACTCAGGCCTGGATGTGTGTTCCGAAACTTGGAGGTGAGGTGGTGTACATGGGGGTATGTTCTCAGAGTCAGGTGTTTAACCTTCATGTTGTCCCCCAGAAACTACTGTGGGCAATGGCTAATGGTAGTGAAAAAGGCATTGGCAATTTTGCTGGTCAAAGAGATTTTTGTAACTGGTCTAGGACCCGAGACACCAGTTGTGATAGGCAACTCAGAAAACCACTGGTGTTGGAGTCTGACATGCCTGAGTCTGACTCTTGGCTTCACAGTGTCCCTGCTATGTCATTTGGGCATGTCATGCTACCGTCTGAGCCTCCATTGTTTCCTTTGTAAATGGCGGCTGTTGATATCCTGGCACTTACTGAATTAGTTAGGGTAGTAAGCTTCACAGAAACAAAACTCACCAAGTCTTAGTGGTCTAATACAATAAAGTTTTATTTCTCACTCATGTCACAATCCAGTGTAGGTCAGTAGTGAGTTTTGGCTCCATGCCAAATGGTGGATATAATTTCCTAGAGCCTGGGAGTCCAGTGGATCCTCTGCATCAAGCAGACAGACGGAGGAGAGAGAGCAGGAAGGATTGAACAGGAGGCATTTAAAAATTTTTTTTAATGTTTTATTTATTTTTGATACAGAGAGAGACAGAGCACGAGAGGGGGAGGGGCAGAGAGAGAAGGAGACACAGAACCAGAAGCAGGCTCCAGGCTCTGAGCTAGCTGTCAGCACAGAGCCTGACGTGGGGCTCGAACCCACGAATGTGAGATCTGACCTGAGCCGAAGTCGGAGGCTTAACCGACTGAGCCACCCAGGCGCCCCTAACAGGAGGCATTTTTATCGGCCAGATTAGGAGATAGTGCACATGGTATCCATCTACATTCCATTGTCCTGTGGATGCATCTAATATAAGGAAAGCCAAGGAATGACTAACTGTGAGCCTAAGAGGAAAGGGTTACTGATTTGGTGAACACCAAGCCAATGTCTGCCACTCCTACCTTGTAAGATTATAATGAGGTGAGGGTGTAAGGAAAAAAAATTGCAGGTGGAATGCCTCGGTCCCATCGAGCACATCGCAGGACTTAATAAATGTTCCTTCTAATAACATTGTTTACACAGGAAAATGAATTTTAGATTCCAAACAAGCAACTTAGAAAGCACTTTCAAGTCTCCATCCATTTGTTGGATGCGGGCTGCCTTGTCTGTTTGTCCTTGGCTCCCCAGGAATTCTAGGCCACCAGGGGTTAACCCACCCTGGCCTCTGCTGCTACCCGACAGCTGGGTACCTTTCCAAGGGCCTTCAGCACTCTCTTTCTGTGCAGTAAATACATCTGGCATTCCCTATTCGGGAAATACAAGCAACTAGTCAATTGAAAATGGCGTCTGCTGATGGTAGCATGACAAGCAATATCCATAACTGCTTGTAATCTCCTTCAGACCTCCGCTCGCCCCCACCCAGCCTCCCGGAACACAAAGGGGCTCCTTTATCTCAGCAGCCTTCTGTCGCCAGAAATGCAGATGAACCCTGACCTGATATTCCACTCAACACGCCCTCCGAGCCAAGGGCCCTCTTCAAGCGTTTACCTGCCAGAAAAGCAGATGAGTGGGCCACAGGGAGCAGCTTCGGGAGGCAGGCAGCCGCGACGCGGAGGAAGAGAGCAGGGGTTTTTGCGTTTGGGGATTAGAAGACTCAGATCCACAACTCACTAGCTCCATGGCCTCAGAGAAGCCACTGCCTCTCTTGCCTCAGTTTCCTCATGGGTGTAATGAGGATAAGCACGATGCTTGTCTACGTCACAGGAGGTGTTGGGGCTCAAAGGGTGTATCTGGAATGTGCCAATGCCTACATTACTGATAAAAAGTTACCTAATGGGAACATGTTTCCGTGTTTCCAGGCACTGGGATTGGGATTCAGAGGTGACAAGACAGTTAGCACACTTAGGCTAAGAGAGTGTCCCGTAAGAGGCATCCCCCTGTCTATGGGGAAGCAGTGGCAGGAGCACCTCTGTGTCTAAATTCTCCAGCTACAAGCACCATCCTGAACCCACATGGGGGAGAAGGCAAGAATGCACAGAGACATGCCTGATAGGGACCCACACTGCCCCCTCTCTCTGAACAGGCTCCCTGATGGGAGAAATGGGAAGATCACCGACCCACGGCCAGGAGCGCTCAGGGCTCCTATAACTTCATGGTCATGGCCATTCCTTACATGTGTACCATGTTATGTCACTTACAAAGGCTTCTTTGAGCCTCGGTCCCATTTACTGACCCTGGTCACCTTCCAAGCCAGGCATTATGATCTCCATGAAGCTGAGGCTCAGCAACGTTGAATAATTTGGCCAGATATCTGTCTGGTTCCGAGTTGAATCTCCTGCCACCACACCACAGCTGTTCTGCCTCTCTGTTCTCAGCCACAACCAAGAGAAAAGCTTTATCTTCTACAGACTAGACACGGACAGATGTGAGCTCACTAATCCTTTCTGGATTAGAAAATGGGAACGTTTCTCTGGTTTTCTGTATCCCTAACAGGGCCTGCTATGTGGTAAAATGCTTCTACATCATTATAAGATGGACGGCAGAGAGAATGATCTGTCAGGAGGCAGAGAAAGCCTTAGGTGTTGACCAGAGTTCAGAAATGGAGGGCTGACCACTGGTGTGCAGGAGAAGTTATGAAAGGGGTGGACAAAAAAAGCCAAGGTGGACATGGGTTTCTTACATTCTGTTTTGTGTTAAGAAGAATCCAGTGTCCTTGGGTCCTCCTTTCCCCAGGGAGATAGGGCCCGAAGGGGCCAGAGAGAAATATAGAGGGAATTTTAACAAGGGGTCTCAGGGCTACAGGGCAGGATCAAAAACTCTGCTCAAAGAGACTTGGGACCGCAGGGATGAGAAAAAAGGCTGCACTGAACCCTGCTCTTTATAAAAGGACTAATCAGACCCTGGCTCCTCCGGGCTAGAATATAATCCAGGGGTCTTCTGGTGGGAAGACAGAATGGGAAGCAGGACAGAAGTCCCAGTGGGGCAGATGGAGCACAGACAGGGCAGTGTGTTGGGAGGGAACACCCAAGTCCCCTTCTCCTGGGATGGGGAAGGAGTCTGGCTCTGAGAATACAACAAAAACGGGCAGAGCTGAGGGCCTGGGAGGCCATGGGCGTAGGTGGGCGGCAGCGGCAGCGGCCACCTCCACCAGGCGGGAGGAATCTAGCCTTTCACGGCGGGAGGGCAGGCAGCAGCCCCGAGGGGAACAGGAGGAAAAAGCCTCACAGAATGACAAGAGCAGAGCTCTTTTCTGAGGGTGGCTGGATGGCAAGATACGTTTGCAGGGAGGGTGTGTGTGTGTGTGTGTGTGTGTGTGTGTGTGTGTGTGTGAGAGAGAGAGAGAGAGAGAGAGAGAGAGAGAGAGAGACAGAGACAGAGACAGAGACAGAGACACGGGCTCACCCCTGAGCTCACTGCAGGGTTGGGCTTTGAGAACATTCTAGCATTCCAGCCAAGTGGGCAGTGATCCATCTGCCAAGGAGTGGTGGCCCCATAATTCTGCCGAGGAAGACAGCATGCGGCGTGCTCTGTGCAGGGCTTTTCCTGCTTCTCTTCTCCCCGTGGGCCCCCTCCTGGCTGGGCTGGGGCAGGGGGTGCAGCACGTGGTGGTCCCTGCGCTGCCATCTTGCCCCACAGCGTTCACAGCCCCCGCCCATCCTCCCTGATGAACGTGACCCACCACTGAAACCCCCATCCGCTGCTGGGCAGGGGAGGTCGGGCCCGGTGGCTGTAGACAATGGCCTTATCGGCTGCTACTAGTGAGGGTATGAGCAGGGGATTGGATGGTATCATTCTAATTTACACGGGATTTTGTTTCTTTCTAGGTACTTAGCATGTGGATCTAGGTGATATCAAAGGCAGAGCATTATACAATAAGTAGGCTTAACCTCCATCTCACCCCCTCTCATCCTTCTGTCTCTTCATTGAGGCCACGAGGAGCTGCAGCTGGGGTTGCCATAGTGACCAATTAGGATTACTGAGATGTTCTTGCAGAGAAAAAAGGGAGTATCGATTTAGCTTTGACAGTGGGGCATCAGGGGACCAGGGGAGCCCAAGGGTGCTCAGCATTAATAGGGGCAGAACGTGGCACCCCCGAGGCTGGCCTGGGATTGTGTCGCTTCGGGGCTGGACTTTGTAAGTGGGGGAGAACAGTGGCAAGCCCCTGCCTGCTCGGAGCTCACGGTCTCCATGATGGGGCAGAGGGGCGTGTGACGGAATCTGAGGCGAGGCACGGGTGCTGCCATCCTCCGTAGAATGGCTCTCGGGGGAAGCAGAATTGCCCAGCTCTGTTAGTGGGAGGCCCAGGTGCCCTGATAGGGTCACCCCAGCCATGAGCCCCCTTCCCTGTGTCAATAACCAATATTTCCAGTTGCTCTGGTGCCCTGTCCTGTGTGCGAGTAAATCCTGTGGACCTGGGCCTCTACGAGCCTGAACAGGGCAAACACTTGGTATCATTGATGTAAAATCAGCTTCCTCTGGCCACCATTCCTTTAGGAACTCTGAAACCAAGAGGTTACAGGGGGCCAGGAAAGCTTCCGGGTGGAAAGGGGCTCAAGGCTGGCACAGGGCGGCTGTGTAGCATGAACGTAACTGATCCTCAGTTTGCCCCTCTGTAGGCAAGGGGTAATAATCACCTGCTGAATAACAAGGTTATAAAGATTGGAGCTGGTGTTGGTGACGCGCTTGGCCTGTGGTGCTTGTCGGAGGCTGGGTTGAGAGGAAATGGGACAGAGAACCCGGGACCGGAGGAGAAGGAGACACGGTGCAGGACGCAAGTCTGGAGACACCTGGGAGGGATTCAGGGGCTTCCGAATCAAGGAAGGGAGAGGATGAGGTGCGCCTGGGCAGAGGAGAGGAGGGAGGCAAGAACGCCTGGGGAGGGCATGCCGGGAGGAGGTGGACAGGCGGCGGGGCGGGGTACAGGAGCCCTGGCCTCACTGGAGATCTGTGTCCTTGTTTGTAGCCCCAAATTCAGAGAGATGGATTCTTCTAATGTTCCTTGGAAATAAAAATGTGGTGAGTGAGAGGGATTCACCAGCAGGCACCTCACCACCAGGGATGTCCTCGGGCTGAGAAAATGTCTCTGGTTCTGTAGTTAACGGTGTCCTGGCTGGTCCAGGGACCCCACCTTGGCCTTGGGCAGTGAGAAACCAGGGCTGAGCTCACCGGCCTCCTGCCCCATAGGGGTTGCTCCTGCCTCTGCTCCCCACTGGCATCCCCCTGGCCAGCCCCAGGGCTCATCATTAGAGCACAGCAGGAAAAGGACCCAAGAAAAACAGCTTCCCTCGTCCCCATCCCCTGCCTCCGCAGGATTTAATAACTGCCCTCCTTAAAGATCAGGAGACATGATTAATTCTGACTCGAGGATTATTAAAATGCCTCCACCAAGCATCTGGCATTAAAAGTTTTAAATCAATTAATCTGTTGTTTGGAGAAGAGTGTTCTCGTTAGCACAGTTGCAAGAGGCCATTCAAGCCGCTGTGGGGTCTGGAGAGGCCGCCTTGGATGAGGGGCTCAGCACCCCCCCCCCGTGGGACGCTCCCTGGGCCCCTGGGACTTTGGGTTTCCGAGCCCGGGCTTCTCTCACTGTGTACCCGGTTTCCAAGTGCTTCTCCCTCCCATCCCCACAGGGCTGCCGGATAAAATACAGGAGTTAACACTGAATTTCAGACAATGAAAAACAAAAAACATGTTTTAGTCTAATGTCTTGTGCAGTATTTGGGACACACTTATATTACAGCATTATCTTATCCATTGTTTATCTGAAATTCAAACCTAACCGGGCCTCCTTTAGTTTTCTTTGTTAAATCTGGCAACCCAACTCTCTTATCCTGTTTCAGTGGCCCGACATCATCGCTGAAGGGGGGCTCCTGGGGGTGAGGCCTGGCCTACTCGCTCAGCGCCAAGTGACCGGGGGCACATTGCTTACCTTTCCAGGTCAAGCGAGAAATGAGCAGCCTTGACCTCGGGGGCGCTGAAGCAGTTATGGGGCTCTCACCCAGTGGTTTGCAGAATCTCCATTCGACTGATAAAGCATATGGAAAAGTTCACTCGTGACCGAGAGCACCGGGCTGGCATTGTGTTTTGCTGTTAGGCCTGCTGGGTTTGTAGCCACGGGCTCCTCGATGGCACAGAGGTGTCTGGCCCACATTTGCATCCCCAGGACTCGGCCCAGGGCTAACACTTGGCAGACCCCTAATATAAGTTGATGAAATGAATTCATGAGCAAATGAACCTTCCCTGTGTTCTCACCCAGGTTCCTGGGTCGCTAGAGCTGATATTTATATATTACAAAGGGTTATGTGTACAGAAATGGCCAGGGTCAGAAGCAGGCATTGGACCAGGGGCCAGGATTACTAGGCTCATACTCTAGATGCAGGTCCTGGTTTTTGCTGATATTTTGTGCCTTGGCAGAGTGCTGCCCACCCACCCCCAGTTCTGGTTTTCTCGTCTATAAATCAAGGCTGTCATGAGTAGGGGGCCGTACAGCTCGGGCATTCTGACACAGTTCCACCGTCTCTGGGCTTTGCAGCCCAGCTCTGAGTGGATCAGGTGGATGTTGAATCCTGGATCTAATCGGAGTCCCAGTGCCTGCTAAGGCTATGCATGGTAATGCCCATCTTACAAGTCCAGGGAAGGCCTCGCTGCTTGGTGTCCACTGGCCCCATTAATGTTATCTGTGTTGGGTTTCAGTTGCCTCTCTGCAAAGGGGTGTCAGGCTTCGGCTCCCTAGTCCCCTAAGTGAGTGGAGAGAGGGAGGAGGCCCCACCCTCCCTGACTCTGCATCCCATCCAGCGCTCCTTTGACCCTTGGCCACACCTCCGATATTTCTTTTCAGCCTCTGCAGTCAGCCTAGATTTATCCTGCCTCGTGTCTCTCATGTAAAATGCATACCCGACACTTTGCCAGGTTAAATGATTTAACAGCCGAGGCAGAAAGAATTAGGGGTCCTGGAGCAGGAGGCAATGCCTGCTTTTCAGATGAGATTGGAAAGAAGATGGAGATCGGTGGTGATGATAATCTCTTATTTTAATAATATAAAATAACTGTCCCACTGAATCAGAGTGAGCGATGAATTCCGTGGCCTGGGGTTAGAGACAGCCCAGTCAGGAGAAGAGAGCCAGGGGGTGCAGGCACGCCTCTCTTCCTGTCTGTTGCCCCCTTTCTTTTGTCTTTTTCTTTTCAAGATTTATGCCAGCTTCATCCTGTGACCCTCTGGATCTGGCGCCACCGAGAGGGTGGGAGGTCAGGGAGATCGGAGGGGAGCAGATTTGGGGAGGGTGTGTGTGTGTGTGTGTGTGTGTGTGTGTGCGTGCGCGCGTGTGCGTGTGCGTGAATGAGAGAGGGAGGAAGGGAGAGAGGGCAGGAGGAGAGAAAGGGAGGAAGGAAGGGAGGAAGGGAGGGAGGAAAGAAGGAAGGAAGGAAGAAAAGGGAGGGAAGGAAGGAGGGAGAGAGATAAGGAGGAAGGAAGGGAGTTGAATTATGTAGCTCGGTTCTGAGTAGATCAGGTTGAATGCTGAATCCCGGCTCTGATTGGAGTCCCAGTGCCTGGTAAGCCCGTACACGGTAATTCCCCATCTTAGAATTTCAGGGAAGACTGCACGGTGTCCACTGGACTCTGTTGCTGGTGTGTGTTTTGGGTTTCAGCTGCCTCTCTGCAAAGAGCAATCAGGAATAAGTGAATGAATGAAAGAAAAGAAATCTAGGGAAATTGATGACCACGTTTCCTTTGTGATTGTCCGTAGGAGATGTCCTGATCTGTGTGACCCCGGAAAAGGAAAGCAGGCTGCCCCAGGCAGGGGTCTAGACAGAACGACCCCAGGAGACAGAGGGGTTGCTAACGGGGCACGAAGCCACAGGATGCTTAGTCCTGGTCCCAGTTAGCTTTGAGGGAATTTCTCACTCTCCGGTCAGTCCCTTGACCGGCAAACTCGTACTGAACACCTACCATGTGCTGGTCTTCCTGAGGTTGGCTGGGCCAGACCAGGGAGGTTCCAGAAGGAGGCAGGTGGTGGGGAGCAAACTCTGTGGTACATATCGACTCAGCGGGGCTCCCCTTCACAGCGGGCTGCTAATAGCTGAGGAGCTGCAGACCTGTCTTCTTCCCTGGGATTAATTCATTACTCCAGCCCTACTCGGATTCCGTCAGGTTCAAACGTCAGAATTGAATATGCAGCTAATGAGTCAAATGCTCTCTCTATCTCTCCCTGTCTGGGGCCTGCTCCTCCCCTCTTCTCTCTGCGACAATGGCCGGTGTCAGGGGTTGTGGTGGGCACAGGACAGGCCCTGACTGCCGGAGCCTGTGAGCCCTGGGAGGGGGCTTTCCTCCCCTCTCTTAGTGGAGGGCAGGTCTGCTCTATTTAGTGGAGGGTAAGCCCCCGCCCGCTGGGGCGCCTGAGTCGGCACTCAGCAGAGCACAAGGAGGAGTGCGGAGGACTGAGCCCAGGGAGAGGCCGCACTCCGTGCACTGGCAGTTTCGGCTCCTCATCCGTCACCAGCTATCCACGGTAACTCAGTACGCATTGGGTCGGCGCTAGACACTAAAGATATAAAGCTGAACAGATTGATTGGTTCATTTGTTAAAAGTCAATGTTAGTAAGTAAAGGGCCAGTGGGGTGTAGTCATTAGGGGTGAAAGCTGTGGGGCCACTGACTGGCTGGGTTGATTGAGGCAAGTTAGCCGGCCTCTTTGCCTCTGTTTCTTCATCTGCAAGATGGGGGTAACAAAACTACCACCTCCGTGCAGCTGTTAGGACGTTAAGTGGGTCAGTACAAGTTGCAGCTAGCAAAGGCTAAGGAAGTGTGGCTGTCACTCCTCTGCGGTAAGACCTCAGAGTCTAAGGCTGTAAAAGAGACCAAATCCACGTTCAATGGCTGTTAACCGTACCCCAGGCAATGCGATTTACAGTATTAACTCATTCAGTCCTCACAGTCACCCTTCTAAGGTAGGTCTCCTTATCATCGCCACCATTTGGTACGGGAGAAAACCGAGACTAAGGTCCCTTCTTGCATAAGGCCGCCCAGCTGGTAAATGATGGAGCTGGAATTTGATCTCTGCCCTGTTAGACTCCGAATCTGGGCCCTTGGCCATAATTTATGTCTCAGGGAGACAGAACATACACAGAATTCTAGAAATGGCCTCATCTTATAACACAGGTTCAAATACAGCACTGTAGGAGCCACAGAGAAAAAATGTGGCTTCCTCTCCACGTCTAAGGAGGTCAGGGAGGGCTCCCGGTGGAGGTGATGTTTGAACCCAGGTGCATGGGGTGGGTTGGGTGTGAGGCAGATCTGTGAACAGAGCGCAGGGCACATTTACTGACCTCCAACCTCAGATGCTGGAGGGGATGTGGGGTATGAGGCGTGACAGGGATAAGGCTGGGAAGGCCGGTGACGAGTGCGTCATGCAGGGCTCCGTCAGCCATGCCGCGGAAGTGAGTTTTACGCAAGGACACCGAGGTCACTGTGCGTCTGAAGCTGGGGAGTGGCACAGACACGCACTGGAGAATGCTCTTTCCCCGGCTGCTCCCTGGGACCCGGGCCGGGGCGGCGAAGGCAGGATGCAGGGATGACACTTACGGTGTGGTTGTGGTTGTAGCCTGTTGCTCAAGGCCGCCCACCCAAGGAGACTGGAGAATGGGCACAAAAGGAGGGGTGAGGTTTCCAGTCAAAAAAGGACATGGGGTCTGGTTCTGATCCATGGAAGGTGACGGCGTGAAGCAGCCAGGGCAAGATGGTGTCAGTTCTGTAGGGTCTCCTGGAAGCTGATGAGTGTGAGGTGTGGCTGAGCACGGGTGTCAAAGCTGAGCTGCCTTGGGAACAGAATGGGTTTTAACTGGTACGTGGGGATCAGCAAAGGGGGAGGGAGGGTAAGGGCCATTTCAGACTAAGACAGGAGGGTCTTGATCTACTGGCTCAGTACAGGGAGACCCAAGCTGGGGCCGGGGCAGAGGCAGCATCCCAATCCAAATGGACTGTACAGAGCACAATTCGGGTGTTAGAGTGCAGCTCTGACCCAGTGGAGGTGTACCCCTAGTTCAGAGATAAGATCTGAAAGCAGCGCCAGCCCTAACCGGCTTGGAGAGAAAGCTGAACATCTCTTAAACATTCAGGGAAGAAAAGGTGAAATGACAAGAAGAAGTCGGGGCCTAGGGGGACTCACAGGCTGTACCCACCAAGTCAATATTTTGCTAAGTGTTCAATTTGCCACCAGAAACAAGCACTCTGCAAACACGTTTCTTTTTATAGTCCCTGGTATTTTTCTTTTGTTTTTCTTGAAAGGTTCTCCCCACCCGGGTCCTACTGTGGGTGTGTTTGCAGACCTGAGAGGGGGGGATATGCTTCGACGGCCAGGTGGGGTAGCGGCCATGACCTCACAGTCAGGAAGGGCCAGAGCAGGAATCTGGGGCGTGCAGAGAAAGGGAGGCAGGAAGCATGGAGCCGGCGGGAAGGGACGTTGAGCATGACTGTGGCAGCTTTTCCTTCACAGGTGGGTAGCAGAAAGCTCTCAGAGGAGTGGTCATATGGGCCAAACAAATGGAGACCTGCAATGGCTTTTCTTGGCGGCCCTGACATTGTCACATTGTCGTAACCCAATGGCCGGGCTGCTCTTTTCCAGGTCTTCTTTTTTTGGAAACAGCCATTTAGCTGTTGGGCCAGAACTGTTCTAAGAAGCTCTTTGAGTCATTCTTGACCTTATATCCTCTTTCCTTTTTTAAAAAAAATGTTTATTTATTTATTTTTGAGACAGAGAGCACAAGTGGGAGAGGGGCAAAGAGGGAGAGGGAGACACGGAATCTGAAGCAGGCTCCAGGCTCTGTGCGGACAGATCAGAGATGTCGGGCCGACACTCACGATCCATGAGATCATGACCTGAGCCAAAGTCGGACGCCTAACGGCCTGAGCCACCGAGGTGTCCCATCATTGCCATTCTTATATATCGCTTACCTTCTGTAAGGACTGCAAGTTCCCTAAAAGCCGCGAACCTCGTGTCCCCACTTTCGTACCCTCCCTAGCACTTAGCACAGCACCTCACCTGTGGTCAGCAGTAGGCTGAAATTCCTATGAGTGACTTTGAGGTCATAGTGCTGTTTTCAACATGACAAGTTAAGTATAGTAGGGTTGGGTGGGTCCCGGGGACAGGGGGCACCAGTCCCCAGGAAGCCTATCGCGATTTAAGAAGCACCCCAGACCGAGATTAGGCCTGTGTCACGAGTCAGCCCATTAGAACGGGCATCTTGGAAGGGCGCCCAGCACAGAGACCCAGTCATCTCCCTGGACACTGCAGGTGAGGCCCGGAGGTGGGCCTGGGGATGGGGAATAAGAGGGGGCCGTTTGCCAGACTCACAGGACAGGAGATTACTGTATTGGTCCCTGCTGCAACCCTCCACATGGACCACTCCTTGATCTCTCTCTGCTTCGAGTCTAAGTCAACTAACTGTCACCCTTCCTCAGTCTAGTCCAAAGCTTTCGGTGATTCCCTCTGGCCTCAGAGAGGAATCCAGCCTGCCTCATCTCCCAGCCTCTGCTCCCCACCCCCACTCCCGGCCCCAGTCCGTGGGACTTCTACTGCTCAAGACTGGAGCTCCTCAGTCAGACCTCCGCTCCCCGCGGTGCCCTTTGTGGCTTCCTGCCTGGACACTGTTTCATGGGCCCCGTTCTGTCTTCCCCACACTCACACCTACAACCGCCTCCTGAGCACAGTGGTCTTACCTCTTCCAGGAAGACCCGTTTAGCTTTCCTGGCCCACGTTCTGTGTTAGTCTGACGTCTGCTGGGTGCGTTCCAGGTGCCAGGCGCCCTGCGTGGGTTTTCACCCCAGGCCGTCCTACCAGTCGCGCCCTGACCCCGGCTCTGCTGTGGGTTCCGGAGGCGGTCTCTAGCTCAGAGTTCACCGCTGGAAGTTCAATAACGGTATTGAACCCAGCACTTTAAAATCCAAAACACTCCTTTTAGTCCTGTCATAAACAGAATAATCTATTGGTCTTTTCACTTCTTCTGCAAAGAATAAAGAGCTTCTCCTCCCCTCTGTGACACCAAAGACGATGGGTACTGTAAGAAAATGTGGGATTTAGGGTTTCTAATTTGGAGACAACATGATTTTTTATAAGGATACTGAAGTTCGACTCAGGGAACCTGTCTCTTGGCTCCATTCCTGGGCGCATCACTCAGTCTGTCTGAGCTCATTGCTTCCTTTGTTAAAAGCAGGAGAGAACTATGATCGGGGCTTTGGTGGAGGGCAAATGAAATGAAGTTACACCACCACTTTGTCAACTGCAAACGTAACGTAGGTTATTATTATTGTCGCTCTCCAAAGACCAATTCTGTCCTGAGCAGAATAATAAGCGGAGGACAGAAAGGGTGGGGGCCTGAATAGTAAAGAACACGAGACAAGAGCGGACACTCGGAAAACTCCCTACAGTCTATGGGCATAGGTTAGGCTGAGTCAACCCCAGCAATCAGACCAAGATGCCTCTGCTAGGGAATCCTTGACAGGGCTGGTGGACAGACTTGGAGGCATTTGTGAAGCTTCTAATACTGCGTTTTCTGGAAAGAAGACCCACTGGATTCATTAGATTCTCAACGGTCCCCAGAAGGAAGAGGAAATAGTGGCCCTGGAATCAGGCACAAGCTAGTGGCTGGGAAGACGGGCTTTGATTCAGAAATGGAAGTTAGGGATGGGGACATACTGGGGGTTCCTGGGAATGGAGCCTCTAATCCAGCTCATTTGGATCCCACCTGGGAGGGTCCTGGATACGTTTGCCAGGGAGGGTTCTTACTGGGAGGCAGCCTTGTATCCACATATGATGTTGGGTCTGTCCAGAGGTGAGAGACTCCCAGGAAGCAGCTGAGTCCCCTGTCCTGGAAGAGCATCTGATGTGTCACCGAACAGCACAGGCTTTCTAGAAGAAATCCCGGCATTAGGTGGGAGGTTGGAAAAAGGGTCCCTGCACTTCCTGTCGCCTTTCAGTTGTTTGTTTCTCGGATAAGTGTGTTACAGGATGCCCAGCAGACATGCTCACTTTGCTGAGCACTTGTATTGTGTCTACCTTGGGCCCGGACCTCCTCATCCTGTGGTGAATCCGATGTTGTATTTCTTAGCCAGCTGTGTGTGTGATCCTTCCCCCGCTCACACTGAAGAGATCAATGTGGAAGGGAGCAGAAGGTTTGGGCTGGGTCTCCAAGGCCTTGTCTAAGGAGGAGCAAGAGCCCAGAGCGGACTGTGTTCTGGGCAGCAGTGGAGAGACTGGAGTCTGAAGTGTTTGACAAAAAATGGCTTCACTGTCAGATAGGTTTGGGAAATTCTGGATGAAACAAAGCTGAGCTGTTTTTGTTTGTTTGCTTGTTTGTTTTACTTCTTTGAACCTCATGATTTTCCAAGAAGGGAACACAAATTGTGGCATCTCCCTAATTTTTTTGAGCACGGTACCTTCTTTTCCCCAACGAGCAATTCTCGAGGCTGATGTTCCAAAGAATACACTAACATTGCCCAAGACAGCTTTGCCAGATGCCTTATCTTTTCTACCTCTGTCTGCCTCGGCTTCCATTTTCGGCAGCCAGGATTCTGTAGGGAGACATCTGGGGCCTTAAGAAGACCCTTCCTCAGCCCACTCGGATTTCTGCAAGTGATATAGGTTTGGGCATGTAATGAATTTAGATTTAATTTGCAAGTGAAAAAGCTTGCTTTCTTTTGTAGCTTACACCAAAGCTCAAACGTCTAAGCTTCCAGGGTTTAAGTCTAATTAACTGTATTTCACAGCTTATTTAAAGAAAAGAATGGAGGCATTAAAATTGTAAAATCTAATTTTTGAGTAAATCTTTCAGTGCAAAATTAATGTCGCAGTATTAGAGCCGCCTTGGCAATATATCTCTTGTCTTCAAATTTCAAAATGAGCTTTTGCAAACATGAAATTATTCATTAGACTGTCTGGTAAAGAGATAAATAAGTGTCTCTTCAAATCCTCAATCTCCTCTTCTCTATTTAGCCAAAGACGGAGTTATTTGGTTTCAGGGCAAGTGAGTTGATCAGATTTGTGGATTTTGACAGGTAAGGAGAGCAGCAAGAGGAACAGAAGCTGTGTGTGTCCAGGGAGTTGGGGTGGAGACTGAGTCCCTTCCGCGTCCCCCCCACTGCTCCTCCGGGATTGGCCCTGGAAGCACAGCCGTGTCTCGGCCGCCACGCGGGGGCAGGGTGGAGGGCAGGGGTCCCCCGGGCAGCTGCTCTGGTTGAAATGCCCAGATTCGCTGGTACTTCCAGGGGGGCAGTGGTCCATTCATTCTCCTAACCAAGCGGTCACCATCCCATCTGGTGTGTGGCTGGACATCTTTAACTTCTGCTCCTTCTCTCTCACCCCATTGCTATGGCCCTAGTTCAGGGCGCAGCCGTCCACCTTTCCATTCTCCTCTGCCGCTGTCCGTCACAGGCCTCACATCCTGGGCTCCCTAGATACGCCAGCCTGGGCAACTTTCCAGGGTCTTTAAATCGCTCCCGTTCCCCATTAGATCACAGAGAATATATCCGCGTCTGCTTTGTAGCCCTACTGTCTAGCACGGAGATGACTGATGGAATTTCAGAACCAAATGTTCAGGAGCTTTGGGTTCATGTTTTCCAACCTTTTGTTTTGCTAGTAGTGTTCCCTTTTACCCACAGTACCAGGTGGGGGGGGGGGCACGAGAGAAGGAAGCTGAGTGAAGGGGTCACTCTGAGAGTCTGTGTGGTGGGGAAGGAGTATATCTGGGTGAGGATCTAACTCTGTTTCTTATGTTCCAGGTGAATGTGAGCAAGCGACTTCACTTTCTAGTCTGTCTCCTGACCTGAAAAATGGAAATAAAAACACCTCAGTGCAGGAGTTCAGTGAGGCTTAGAGGTAGCACAGAGATGGTGAACATGAAGCACCGCCTTCAGAAATTGGTAGCTGCTCTGTGGGAATGTTGTGCAATGGATAGGAGGAGGAGGCTCAAGCAAGCTAACGCTTAGTAAGCAGCTGCTTAATTACTAGGTCTTTCATTCATCTCCCCATTCATTCAGTCCCTCGTCATTACATTTGGGCTGAGTGTCAGCAAGCGCGCCAGGTGCTAGGGACGCAGCGCAGGTGATCCCACTGTCCTGACCTCTCCTACTTGTCCCTGGAATCCAGCTCTCCTTCCCATCCCCCCACTAGTAACCCAGCACAAGCCTTGCCTGATGTATTCCGATAGCCCCCTACTCTGCCTACCCCTCCCTTGCCTCTTGCCAGCCTGTTTCCCACGGAACAGAGAAATATTTTAAAATACAAAATGGCCACATGGCCATCTGATTCAAGCTTCATTGGCTCCTGATTGCCCACTGGATGTGGTCCTTGAGCTGTCACGTGGCTCTGAAGGCCTGGCGGGGTCCCGGCCACAGCTTCAGCCTCATCTCTGCTTACGTCCCTACCCTACGCCAACTGTCCTGTCACCCAGAACTACGTGCACACCCTGGGGCCTGCCCTCCAAGCCTGCCCAGAGCCATTCCCAGCACCTGGAATGTTCCTGCCTTTCCTTCTCTCACCACCTCCTTGTGTTGGCTTAGCATGCACTCATCCGCGTCTTAGGTTAAAGAGTGTCTTCCTGGGGGCCTTTCTTTCTTTCCTTTCTTTTAATGAAAAAAATGTTTAATGTTTATTTTCGAGAGTGAGAGAGAGCACGAGCAGGGGAGGGGCAGAGAGTGAGAGACACAGAATCCGAAGCAGGCTCCAGTCTCTGAGCTGTCAGCACAGACCCCGGTGCGGGGCTTGAACTCATGAACTGTGAGATCATGACCTGAGCCCAAGTCAGATCCAGCCACCCTGGGGGCCTTTCTTGACTCTGGGGACAGGAGAGGCACGCCTCGCTCCTGTGTGGGGGGCTCTGCGGAGCCCTGCCTTCCCCGGCCCGGCGCTGGCTGCGTTTCCCGGATACTCTCTCCCCACACCCAGCCTGCGGTGTTACATTCAAAAGAAGCAGAATGGACATCCAAAAACCATTGAAAAATAATTTTAATCTTTTATGAAGCTGTTTGAAAAATGCCAAAGGGACATTTATTCCTGACGCACATCAGAACTTTAAAAGCCCCTCTCTTCTCCGTCTCTCTGTCTCTCAGGACCCCACACAGGGCCCCCCATCACGGCCTTCTCTTTGCCCTCCCTCTCCGTGTTCCCTGAGCGGCGCCGAGCCCAGCCCTGGCTTGCTTTATTTCTTTTACCCCCTCCCTCACCTTTCTAGAGTTCTGCGCACAAGTAGCTCTCTTCACTTTCAGTCTCATTTCTCAATGGACAGAGGACTGCGTACGAATATTCACACGACCACCGGCACCCCCACACCACAGGTTCGAGAGGATCAGCCTCTGTCACCGGTGCTTCAAGCCCCCGCCCTTTGGGATCGGCCAGGCTAGTGGAGGAGGTCGCCAACTCAGTGGCCGGGCCAAGGTCATACCTGAGAAGTGGTCTGGGGCCTAGTGGAGCCTGGGTGAACGGAGCCAACACTCCTTGCCCCGCGTGGCCCCTGTTAAGTGGTTCTTCTCAAGAGCGGGGACTTGAATTGCTCAGCCCCCCTCCGTGTCCCCCGCACTTGGGAGGGGGACCAGCCCCACCACCGAAGGAGGAATGAATGAAAGGAAGGAATGTGGCCCCGTGTTACCAGTTCTCCTGAGCTTATCAAGAGGTGCCAGGAATCTGAATCCTCACGAGAAATCGGAGTGCTGGCTGTCAGATACAATTTCAAAGTGTTTTAAAAATTCGCTGTGGGCCAGCCTCCTGGGTGGGCAATCCCCGGACCTCTGACTTCAGCTTGCGAGGCTCCTTGAAGTCTCTCTCTCCCTTTGACTTGACTTCAACAGTACAAAGGGCAAGCTCAGCGGCTCCTCGTGTCAAGAAGGCGGGCAGGTGGGGAGGAGGCCTGGACGATTCTAGCACAGCTGGGAGCCTGGGGGGGGAGGGTTGAGCGGCCAACCGTTTACCTTGGAGCCCCAGGCCTAGCCCAGGGCCTAGCACACAGTAGGTCTTCGGTGAATATGTGCTGACAGAGTGATATCCCTGCTGTAGGAACCAGAATCTCCTGAGTTCTTGGGCAGGTGGCCTTGTGCTTGGAGACGGGGTGGGGCCCAGGGGGTGGGGCCTGGGGCTGCGCGGTGAGCCCAGGGTTCAGCTCTGCTGCTAACTAGCCGTGCGGTCTTGTCTCCTCTCAGGCTCTACTTATGTGTGGGGTTAGCCTCATCTTACTCAGTGCCTTTCAGCTCAAATGCCTCTGCTTCCAGGTGGGGTCAGAGCGGAGGAAGCTGGACTGGAGGGGGCCAAGGTGGGAGAAGAGGAAGCCAGAGTTGGGCTGGGCAGGCTGGGGCTCCCGCTGTCCCGATCAGTCTCAGCAGCGCCCCCTAGAGGCAGGCAGAAGGTCCGCCTGTGGGGACATTAGCTCTCCCGGCAGGGGGTGGGGGCCTGAGTGCTTGCTGTTTGTTTATTTTTTTGTTTTTTTTATTCCTGAGTAATCTTGGTCCGATGGGAACTTCTTTGAAGTAATCACTTCTCAGAGCCAATTAGTGTCTAGCCACTCTGTGGAACGGCCCAGGGGAGCCAGGGCGGGCTGACTGTGGCAGAAGTGGTGGGCAGCTGGTGGGGGTGGGGGGTGGGGAGGGTGGGGGGTGGGGGGGTGGTATCTGGACATCCTGGAAGGGGTGCCGGCCTTCGCTGCGTTAACAGGGTGTCTCGCCTACGGTTCAGGCCACCCCTCCTCCCCTCCCCCAGCCCTTGCCGGGTGTTTTCCAGGATGAGTGTGACTCCAGGACAGCATTACAGGAGGCCACTGGGCCTGGACGGCGGGGGAAGGCATCAGAAGGCAGGGCACTCGGGGAGCT
>NC_043710.1:106731965-106763522 GCF_006229205.1 Suricata suricatta | reverse complement strand
GGTCCTGGTGTGGGGGTGAGGCAAGTGTCAAGGCCCTTTGTGAAGGCAACAGGACCTTCTTCTTAATCTTCTTAAACTCCGGGTCTCTCTCACCTATTGAGGGGGTTGAGTCAGGGAGGAGAGGGTGTCCACGCTTGACATGCTGGTCTCTGTTACTATTGACCCTGGCGGGACAAACAGGTGCGTAGACTGTGGCCTCCGAGCAGCCAGTTCTGAGTTTCCATAATGAGGAGGAAATGCCACGGGGGGGACCACAGTAAGGTTTCCAGCCACCTGGGTGTCCTTGGGCGGGGACATGCTGACAGGCGAGAGGAAGCAAGGCCCTTGCAGCAAGGGGTCCAGATGGCCTGGGCTTGGGGTGAGCTGGGGAGGACATGGGCCAGGAAGGGGCCCACCCTGGAGCCACCTGCTTACAGAGTGATGGGGTCAGTTAAAGCAGGGTCCAGAGGCACCTCCGAGATGACTTTTTTCGAAGATGAGACTCAATGATAGTGAAGGGGTTCAGAACTGGCCTCTTAAATGTGCCACTTTCAATGAGAAAGAATGAAATCTGGCCATTTGCTGCAACGTGGATGGACCTCGAGGGTGTCATGCTAAGTGAAAAAAGTCAGAGAAGAACAGAAAACATATGTTTTCATTCATATGTGGAACAGGAGAAACCTAACAGAGGACCCTGTGGGAGAGGGAGGGGGCGAAATAGTTAAGGAGAGGGAGGGAGGCAAACCATAAGAGACTCTTAAATACTAAGAACAAACTGAGGTTGATGGGGTTGGGGGAGGGGGAAAAGGGGGTGATGGGCGCGGAGGAGGGCACTTGTTGGGATGAGCATTGGGTGTTATACGGAAACCAACTTGACAATAAACTATAAAAGAAAAAATAAAATAAGATAAAATGAAACGTACCACTTTGGCAGGTAGATTATTTTGAGCTGAAGACAATCAAATATCAAAAGACTCAGGAAGAGCTTTTTACCTTCCCCTTCACTGCATCTAAGAGTTTGGATAGAAGCCCCGATGCAGGAGGAGAGCCGTGAGCAGAAATAACCACAGAGACTGGGCCCGGTGTGCTGAGGGCCTGTATGTGCAGAGTCCTGTCTGGGTCCCAGCACCTCAGCATGGCATGACTAACTTGTTTATCAAGGATTTGCTCTTGCCATCTTCCTGTAAATTCTTCCTCCCCTGTGAAGCCAGGACCCCCACCCGCTTCTCCTCAGCTCAGGACGGCATGTGAGCCTCAACTGCCTGCCTATCTTTGAACCTCTCATGTCTGTGTGGGGCTTCTGTATATATGAAGTTAACTTTGACTTTCTCCTGTTAATCTATCTTATGTCGATTTAGTTAATTGACTAAAAGAACCTAGAAGGGTAGAGAGAAACAGAGCGTGCCCGTAAGAGCTTAGCAGCAGGCGAGTGAGAGGCAGACCCAGGCCCGCAGCCTGGGTTCCGGGCCCTGGTCCAGGATTCTTTTCGTACCCCCCACAGAGGGGAGGCCCCTTGCGGGTCCAATGGCTGCATCTCACAGCCTCTTGGACGTGGTGATTGTCCCTCTCCCCGAAGTTCCTCCACCCTCTCCGGGTACCCCAGGAGGGAGAACTGAAGCCTGCACTCACCTCCTCCCCCTTCGCTGTCCCAGCAGAGACCCTGCAGGGAGCCGGTGTGGCTGCACCTTCTCTGTGCCGACATGGGATTCAGCCCAGGACAGACAGGCACCTTCTGGAATATAGTAGCCTGGCAGAAACATGGAGGGGCCGTTGGAACCTTCAGCTGGTGGGTTTGGGCTTCTGAGAAGCTGAGTAAACAAACCTGGGCCCGAGAGGAAACTCATTCTTTCTTTCCTCTGCCTTTCAAACTCATCAAAGTCAAGTTCTCAAAGCTCTACTGTCTCACAAGTGCCTTCAAATGGGTCTCATTGTTTTATTTATTGTGCTTATCACAAGTACAAGCAGCCTGGAGATTTCCAGCTAGTCAAGACCACTTTCAGGGAGTGTTGACATTTCTGGGGGATCTGAATGGTCCTCTGGGGCAGGCCTGACTCAGAGAGGAGGTGCTAATGGGGGTTTCCCAAGTGGGTCATTCCTGAGTGGCTTTCCATGCCTAGCAGCCCTGGGGACCCGACTCCATCCATGCTCCACTGCCCCGGACAGGTAGGTGTGTGCAGCTCAGGAAGATGCTCCAGCACCCGGCTCCCCCCCTGGGCCACTAGGTAGGACTCAGCAACAGCACTGATGAGAGTTGCTGTAACCTTCTGATGAAACAAGGTGCAATTAAATATGAACCAAGTGCCTACTGTGTGTGTGTGTGTGTGTGTGTGTGTGTGTGTGCATGTGCGTGTGTTGGGGAGATACAGAAATAAAGAACAGCTACCCTGTGGTTCCCTGAGGCCCACTCTAGGGAGAGGGAGGCAAGCCCCAATCATCTTGCCATCTGGTTGGCTGGGCTGAGGGCACCATTGAGGTAGCAAGTGCAGGTGAAGGGGGAGAAAGATTCCGATCTGAATAGGGGGAGGAGAGCATGGTGAGGGTCAACAGAGAGGCTAGGGAGGTGTGTTCAGTGGAGGGGTGAAAGAGAAGAGGTTCAGAGGCAGGATGAATGGTGGGCAGCCTCATGCTGCAGAAGAAAAGTCACAGTCAGGGATGGGTCATGGGAGATTGGGCTGGGCTGGACCTTGGGAAGCCTAACTTTGCTCTGGGGGCACCTGGAGTCATCTGCCAGGTTTTGAGGAGCATCTTTGGGGTTGCTGTGTCCTGGGTGGGCATACAGGGCCACATTTTGGTCCTGAAGGTTTACAGACAGAGAAGCCTGGCCATGGGCTTTGCCGGACATCCGGCCCCTCCCATTCTTCCAGATAACTGGTAGAAAGGCACACTGCAGAGAGAGTCATCCTCAGAGCATTCATCTGCTTCCTCTCCAATAGGCTCAGAGTGGGTGCACATGCGCCCTTCTGGGCTCTGGGGTGAGTCAGCAGGTACAGCCTGGGCCAGCTGTGGAGTCTTGGCTGACCCCCCACCTCTCTGAGTCGGTCAGCATCTTTGCAATGTGATTGACGCTCTACCTCTTTTGCCAACATGACATAATGTGTAAAACAGTGCTTTGAAAGCTGCGTTATACAGATGCAAAGTCCTGTTTTTTTCCTTTCCTTTTATTATCTTCTCATCGGTCCTCGGCCTGCCCTGTAATTGGGCCTGGACCAAAGACCTGTCTCTTTCCACAGCACCCTGGCTGTCTGTTGTGGAGGGCAGATTGGCTCACCTCTATGTTTTAGCGATTCCGGGAAGACTGGAGGCCGGAGAGGTAAAGAGGTGTGGGCTTGGTCAGGCAGTAATGAGCAGAGTGGCTGTTTTCTGAGCCCAGGAGAAGAGGCTAGAAAGGGGACAGGACGTTTTTATTGATGTCATTGAAGACTGCCATTCTCTCCTTCTCCTCCATCTTCATATGTCTTGGACCTCACGCACCTTCACGCCCCTCTTCTCCTTCTGGATTCCGTTATTTCTCATTCCGAATGATTCAGCCGTGTGTTCTCTCTCCCGGAGCCTTCCCCGATTTTCCTGGATTAGTGGTCTCTCATCATCCGTGACACCCGCCGGCTTCCCTCTCAATGGTGCATCCCCACTGCGCTCCGTATTGCGAGCGTTCATGCAGCTCTCCTTTCCTTCCTGTCTGCTTCAGGCCCCTCCAGAGAGGGGACCACATCTTCTGGGCCTCTGAGTCCTCCTGTCAACATTCCTTGTGCCCAAGAAGCCTCCACTGGAGGGACTGAGAATCATCTGTCTTCAGAAAGTGTCAGTGAGCCCCAGGGCTGGGCTGGATGCCGAGGTACATTTTCTAGAAGCTGGTTTTCTAAGGCAGCTCCACACCCTCTCGGTTCTGTAAAACGTGTGTCCTGCCAAGTCCAAGGGCAGAGGACTGGCATCCCAGATCTCCCCTGTCAGCTGTTCCCGGAGTCCTGCCCTGAGCCGCGGGCTGGTCTGAGTTCCTTTGTCCCTGATCCGTTCCACTCCTGTTGCAAGGCCGGAAGTGAGACCTGCCTGGGCATTAGAGGCAAGGGAGAGAGAGGGGACAGGAGAGGACGGGAGGGAGGTGTGGGGGGCGGGGTGCAGACCGGGGCTCCGAGAGAGTCCCAGACTCCCTCTGGGTCCAGAGAAGTGAAGGAACAACTCCACCCTTCTCGTTCCTGGCTCTTGTAACCCCCTGAGCTCCTTCTTTGTCCTGGTGAAATAATGGCTTGTCAGAGAGACACGATTATTACTAATTGCTAGATTGCTTTGCGCCTGTTGTTCCCAGACAGGCAAGGCAGGCCTGTCTCTCTGGGGGGCCTCTTGGTCACCTCCTCCTGGTAAGGGAGACACCAGCACAAGGAGGGGAGGAGGGGAGGTAGATGGGCTCCCTCCTCGTGTCTCCCCTGGGTCATGGCTAGTGGCCCTTTCTGGTGTCATCCCTTACAGCCAATCATGAAATCACTCAACCCCACATGGAAATACCTCTGGGTGCAGGTGTTCCGTGCCGGTGATTCACATGAATAAAAGTAGCTCCTCAGTTGTCAGTGGACACAACCGACCCCACAGCCCTGCGATGATGGCGGCAACCCCCCCACGCCAGGCCCATGGATGCAGACCCGAGCAAATGTCTGGAGATTTGGGGGTGATCATTAATTGCACCCCTCTTCTCATCAGTTTCTGAATCAAGTGAAAAATAGACATATAAGGCAGACAGTGACCAAAATATTCCTGTATTTCATCCCTTTTAACGACGCATATTTTCCCATTTCTGAAACTCAGGTGTGTGTGTGATCAACTGCATAGATTTGTCGAAATACTAGCTTTCTTGCTGGCAAAGGTGATTTAAAGATAGGAGGCCCACATGGACTTACTACCCTTCCGTCCGGCACTGAGGTGGCTGAGTCACAAACCAAGAACCCAGGCCACCCGCAGGCCACCCCGCATCCTGTGGGGGTGCCCAGGAGGATGGGCTTGTGCATTCTGCCCTGACCTGGTCTGCACAGACTCCATGCCCCGGTCTCTTCCCCATCTTGCCAATTAAGTCAGGGGAGGAGTGGGTTGGGGAAGGGAGGTGGGTGGAGAGGAGAACAGAAATTTCTCCCACTATTTCCTGGAGGCTCGAACTTCCCATTGTCTGAGTGAGAGCAGGAACTCAAGAAATGGTTGTCCCTCTAGGATGGATGATACATCTGGGTCCCAGCGAATGGGGCGAATGAGTAAAAACATACAAACATGTTTACGCACCGGTGATGTACATATTCAAGTGTGCATTACACAAGCATGTTCACTGGCTGAGGACACTTTGTGGACAGGGTCTCCGCATCAGGCACTGGCACAGAGGCCCGGCGGACATGCACGCTCATGCAGGGACACGCAAGGCCTCGCATGTGGGCACACTTGGATGCAGGTGCTCACACTTTGTAGCACCCTCCTCCTGGACCTTGGCCAGCTTTGTCCTGCAGGGAGCCGCGAGTCACCTGACCGCAGAAGTCGGAGTGCACAGATCTGCTCAGAGGCCACTTTGTGGAGTTCCTTAAGCCAGACGGCTGCTGGGGCCGAGCGTCAGCAGTGACGCATCCAGCTGTCACGCCGGTCACTTCTAGCTCACTGCAGGGCTAGGGCTCCCGGTGGGGGGGGGGGGTCTCAGCTTCCAGAGGACTCCTGGACAGATGTGCCCGTTCCCAGCTGTCCTTGGGAGAAAGCACACCCTCTCCTTCCTGAGTCCTCTGCAGGCTGTGTTAGCATGTCTCCCCTGGAAGGACCGGACGCCATCGGGTCCACCTCTGTGCTGTCAATTGAGGAAGCTAAGTCTTATTTATTTTTTTTAAATGTGTACTTATTGTTGAGAGAGACAGAGCATGAGTGGGGGAGGGGGAGAGAGGGAGAGGAGAAGGAGGAGAGAGAGAGACAGACATACAGACAGAGACAGAAACAGAATCTGAAGCAGCTCCAGGCTCTGAGCTGTCAGCACAGAGCCCTGTGCGCAGCTCAAACCCACAAGCAGTGAGATCATGACCTGAGCTGACTTTGGATGCTCAACCGACTGAGCCACCCAGGCACCCCTACTCGCCATGTCTTCTTTAAAGGAAGCTCTGGTACCACCTGTGTTTTATCTCCGCAAACCCTGACTGTCTGCATAGATGCCTTCCTTAGTCACTCACAGATTGGGAGCGCTCTGTGCCTCCCACTCATTTCGGGGCCGTGCTTGGCCACTTCTCATTAGGCCGGAGGCCCCCCATGCACAGGGGCCGTGCGTCTCATATAATTATGCATGTCTGTCAGCCAGGTTAGAGCTGGCATTTAGAGATCTCCTAGTCCGGCCTCCCCAATCTAACTGATGAGATGTCTAAAGCCCTAAAGAGAGGCAAAGAGTAGCCTAGAATCAACACACCTACCCAGGGTTTAAGACAAGCCGCCAGCCTCCTGGGTGTGCACGGTGGATGGTTAGGCATGAGATGTTTCTCCGTGTGGACTCTGTGTGTCTGTGTTTATACCTGCGGTGCTGTACCCTATGGGGGGCGTTATGTGTCCCTTGGTGTGTTTTCATCCATGGGACACTGGGGACATCCATGTGGACGCTGTGCAAGCATCAGTGTGAATTCTGTGTGCCGGTGAGCTCCTGTATGCACCTACATATACCTAAGTGTGTATCCCCCATGCCTTCTGATGTACGATCCAAGGGCACCTCTGTGCCTGTCTCAGTGTGCATTCCCATCCACGGACCGCTATGTGTGTAAAAGTCTCCTCCTGTTTGCCCCGGGCGGGTAGCTACCATTTATGTGTGCATCCCTATCTGGGCGCTTCTGGTGCGTGCCTGACCGCAGGGTCCATCCAGGCAATGCCCTATGTGTTCGTGGTTGTGTGTGTGTTTCTGTGAGTCCTGACATTTCCCGCCTGCATGCAGTGTGCTCCCTTTCGTGAGTCAGGCAGCGTGAGCCCAACTGCTCAATTATTGGGGTCCCTGGGGACTGGCCAGCTCCTGCAGAGTCACCTCTTTGGTCACTAGACAGCAGCCTGCGTCTTTCCACTCAAGAAAATGCTGCTTGGACCCCCGTGTGGGCTCAAATCATGTAACCTTTAATGTTTCCTCTCCTGTGGGGACTGTTCGATTGCCAGCCTCTCTCGGGTCCCATTTCTGTGATGTCAGGTTGAGAGGGAGACTTGGCTGGGGACAGTCTTCCCAAAGCCACGTGACTCCATGCCCAGGAGGGTGGTTCCCTGGGTGGATCTTGCCATGAGCTCGAGTCACTAACCCTTTCCTAACCAATAGCACAGCCTCAACTTCAGCATTATAGTCAAAGCCTGTGGGAAGCTTCGAAGTCCAAACCTCCCATCTTAGGGATATGACACTGATGCCCAAGGAGGAAAAGGGACTTATTTTAAATCATGCATTTACTCTTGAACTCCAGTCCATGGCTCTTTCCCTTGTTTGCATTGGGCTTCCTGGGGTGGATGGCTGGCAGCCCACTGAAGATTCATGTGTCCCTTCCATGGTGTAGAGTTGTCATGGATTAGTCCCTATGCAGACAGGGACCACATTCCCATTACCCCTTGCATCTACACAGGCCACGTGACTGAATTCTGAAGGTGCAATATGAGTGGAAGTGACTATTATATGCCAGTTCCATAAGACCCTCCTCATCGTCCCCATTCACTGGCCAGAAGTACGGACCAGGGTGCCCGTGGGGCAACCGCACATTGGCGGTGGCAGAGCTGTTACCAGCGTCCTTAAGACTCTGAAATCCCATCTCACTGACATTGTCTCCAAATTACAGTGTAGCATAGATTGGGGTCCCTCTCTTGGTCACCTGGAGCAGCCCAGCCCTGCGGAGGAAGCCTGAGTCACCACTGTGACTATTCCTGCAAAATATGATAAAATTAACGGTTGCACTCATCATAGCATTTGGGCTGTCCTTTCAGCAAATTTCGCTCCTCAGAAGGGTCACTGGCTTTTCTTCTGATGTTCCAGAATCACCATTTAAGCTCTCCTCACACACCTCAGCCCCTTCAGCCAATGCCTTTGCCCCTTGGAGGACTGATCATTGTGACATTTGGTGATCAATAGTGCATAGTTGATTTTCTCTCTGCAAACTCTCTCCTAGCTCAGCACCCCTGGCCCTTCCCAAATGGTCCCGATGAGATTCTTCTCTACGTCAGCCCCATGAGCTGCAGGGAGTAGGTTTTGTTACTATAACCTGGGTCAGTGCTAATGATCTCAATAAGTGATTCCGAGGATCTCCACCAAGCCCAGCCCTCTGAGTTGGCCATCTATGCTATCCTTGGAATCTCAGTCTTGCCAGAGACAGCCGCAGGCAGAGCCTAGGAAATGACCTAGTAGTGGGAGACCAGAGGTCAGAAGATCACTGAGCCCTGCTCACTTAGCAGAAGTCCTTAGCCAACAAGTATGCCATAAGCATGCACAAAAAGCATGCCACATTTCTGCTCAAACACCTCCCATGACTCCCTATTGGTAAGTTAAGTCTTAACTCTTTAGCTTCCCATTCAGGATTTTCACAAGGTTCCATTTTATCCCTTGTCGCCCCCTTTCCCCCTCTGCCACACGTACCCTCACAACAGCTTTCCAGGACCGCAGCAGCTCCTCAATATGCTTTGACCTTTTATACTTGGATTCTTTGTTCTTTGTTCCCTCTGCCTTGAATATCTTTTCCCTATTCTTGGCTTATCAATTTCCTTTTCATTCTTCTAGACCTGGCTCATGATCACTTCCTCCATGAAGCCTTCCCTGACTTTCAACCCAGCCTCCAACATAGTTAGGAACACCTTTCCACTTAGATCATATCCGATCATCGAGTCGTCTTCCGTGTTTTATACTCAACATCTGTCTAGATGAGGTAAGGTGCTTGAGGCTGGGGAGCAGGTCTTAGTTATCCCTGTATCCCCAGCATTGAGCTCAATGCTTAGCACTTAGCATTTTGCTCCAGAATGTGAGTCCTGTTTGCTGACCTTGTTGGGGTGAAGGCTGCTCCGAGCGGGCTTGTCTCAAGGTCTCCCCTGTTGCCTCTGGTCCCAGGGCTGTGTTTAGACCAGCTCTTGAGCATGCTAGATGATGGATGGATTGGGAGCAGGACTGCTGTCCTTCCTCTTTTTAGGGGAGTCGGGAATTGCAGAGGAGTCCTGAAGTCAGGCCGCCCCAGAGAAGCAGGGAAGACCATCACAGCCCTGGGGGTGGCGGGGGCAAGAGCTGGAGTCTGCGGATGAAGTGTTGTATTTCATCCTTTGTTCACATTTTAGTGTCTCTGAAGCACGGATAGCGCATCCCAGCTTGATAGTATGCTTTTCTTTCTCCGTGATACATAATGGGATAGCACATTTTAGAATTGGTGTCTTAGTCTGGATGGAATAGGTTAAGTCACCTGCTAGCAGAGGTCAGGGCTAAGACACGGATGCTGGAGGAAGCCAACCCTGGATTCGACTTGAGGAAGAGGCAGAGCCCGGGCTTTGGTGAGCCAGTGAGGCATCTAAAAGAGGAGATGAGAACCAGAGGTGTAGTCTGGAGTCTTACTGCAGCTCTGTTTCTTTTAGGAGGAGGAGGCGGGCCTTCCTGTGGCTGTGAGCACTGCCCTCCCCCCAACCCCCCACCACCCGCCAGCCTCTGTCTCTTGTCAGCCCCCCAAATAGGAGGACTCCTTGTCTTCCATACAAATCTCTCTCTGCAGGCCCACTTTGGCTGGGGAGATGCCTCAGGAAAGTAGATGGAGGAGAGAGGTAGGACCAGGGGATAGTAGGTGATGGCTCCGTAAAAATGTCAAGTTCAAATCACTGGCACTCAACTGGCTGCAAAATTCCATTCCCTAGTGTTTTTCGAGAATACATTGCTTGCGTCTTTGCCCAGACTGATGAATCCGCTATTGTTCTCAACCTAGGGTTGAGAATCACTGGCCTAAAGTATTCCTTAAATATTTAATGCTAATCGCAGAGGACTGACTTCAAAATACAAATTATATTGTGAATCCCTGAATTGGAGAAATAAAATAATTTACATATAAGTAGCCCTTTTGGTGTGCAAAGCACTTCCACAGTGTGTGATTATATTTGCTTTTCTGAGGTAGGTAAGCATGTCACTATTATTATGCTCATTTCACAGAGAAGAGTCCAGGGTAGGAGGCCAAGGAACCTCTTAAAGGGAGATGATGTTCAAGCTGAGTGACGGAGAAGGTGCTATACTTGGCTACTTGGCCCTGGAGAAGCTAGTGGTGGGTGTTTGGGACAAGACAGGAGAGGAGAAACAAAGAGTACCAGGTACAAACAGGGAAGAGCAGAGACAGGGGTGTGGGGGTGGAAGGCAGCAGGGCTGATGCAGGCATGGATGCAGAGGCTGCTAGAATCCCTATAGCTCAGGAAAGGAAATACAGAATATCTAAGTGGTTTTAGCGGATGGAAAACCATCTTTAGAATCAGCTGAGGAGACCAGCTTCTATCAGAGACTGGAAAGGTGGGACAGAGGAGAAGTCAAGGTTTTCCCAGAGAATCTATGTTGGTGAGGAAGATGAAATCCAGACCAGAAGCCAGAAGGAATATACCAGAATCCTAAACAGAAAAGATGTGGCTTTTCTAGGGACCTAATGGAGGTAGAAGGTGGCTGCGGAGTGAGTCAGAAGAGGGAAGGAGCCTCAGAAGCACAGGCCGGGCTTGGGGTGAGAGCAGGGCCCAGGGGAGGGACACAGAGCAAGCTCAGTAAGAGTGGGAACCTGGACCGGTGTGGCATATGGCTGGATGTCCGTGGTACCCTGCAGCCCCTGTCTTATCTAGCCTTGGAGTCACTCTATGACCTCACCGCAGAGGAGAGAGCGAGGTCGGAGGTGGGGAGCAGAAGGGTACTCCGGCTGGAGAGTGGTCCGCATTAACTGGGCATGTGCCTGCAGAAAGTTCCATGGAGCCCGCGAGGTGGGATCATGTTCCGCAGACCTGTGTCTCTCTGCAGAGTACACAGACCGTGGGTTCCAGGAAGCAGCCGGCCACCTGCTGGACCTGCCGGCTCCTTGTTAACACAATGGATGTGGTCCTCTAGGCGGGGGCGGGGGCAGCTCCCAGGCCGGGCTTGGGTCTTCAGGAACGGGAAGGCGCAGCAGCGCATCCTTGCTCCGCCGCCTTCCTGTCTTTCTTCTTTTTAACGAATTCTGAATCATAATGAAAATTTTCCTTGGATGTACCGTGTGCCTGACAATCAAATCACTACCAAATCAATTCTTTGCAATCAATGTTTTCCTAATGAATTTTGCATTTCTAATGGCAGGACCCGACAGATGCTACCTGTTTATTTTGTCTCTTGCCCTTGGCTCCCTCCCCTGCTTCCTTGCAGGAAGCAAGTGGCCCAGGAGGCTGCCGGAGTCTGACGGCGGGCCCTCCAGTGTCTTCCTCAGCCCCTTTTCTCAGCAGCCCTCACTGGGAAACTTAATGGGGTGTTTCTGGAGTAATCGGAATGATTTAAATATTCTGCTAACAAAGTTTGTCAGGAAAAACCTCACGGCCCACCAGGGTTCAGCTCTTATATCTATTCTGTGCCAGACAGGGAAGGCCAGGGTGGACCAGAGATGCTCGGAGCACAGTGGGCCTCTCTGCCCCCCTCGCCCCTACTCTTCTTGCACACGCCCTCCCGAAGCACAGAAGCGGATTTGATGCAAAATAATTTTTCCTTTCAGACTTTTCTGGGATTTCTGGGCAAAAGAATACATCCACTAATAAAATAACGCTGGAGGAGACAGAGGACTCCCAGGCCAGGCCTGGTTCCTGAGGCCCAGATCCCTGAATGAATAAACACATGAGTGAGTGGATGAATGAAGACAAGAAGGACGTGGAGACTAATGTTCCAGAGACGTGGCTTCCGCAGACTGTGACCTAGAAACAGATCCATTGAGGCAGACACAGCACCACCCCACCCCCACCCCACCGCCAAGTTCACGTCCCTGTAACCTATGACTGGAGTTACTCAGCTGACCTGAGGTAAGGGGACAGGAGCCTGAGCCATTCGACAGGCCCAGTGCCATCAAGGGCCTGCGAGGTGGAGGAAGGGGAGTGGGGGACACCGTGTGAGAAGTGCTCAGCCCGCCTTGTTGGCTGTGACGACGGAGGATGGGGCCACAAGCCAAGAACTGCAGGAGGCCTTGAGCAGCTGAAAAAGGCAAAATCCAAACTGGGTTCTTCTCTAGACCCTGGCAGCTCATCCATCCTGGCCAGTGAGACACCTGTCAGACTCCAATGTCCAGAACGGTAAGCCAGTAAGTAGTTGTCTGAAGCTACTAAGTCTGTAGTGATTGGTTGCAGCAGTTAATAGCAGACGAATGCAGAAATGCTTCTAGGTGCCCTGAGTCTGACTGGCATAACGGAGGGAAGCGTGCGGTGCATTATCATTGGTCCTCATTGGCCATGAGAAGTGCCGTTTTTAATAAATATATGTGCAAAATATAGGCAGGGTGGCTGGCAGGGGTGAGGAACTTCTAACAACTCACCGATGAACGCGTTCACTGGCGGGCCTCTGAGGGACCTGGGCCAGCCCTCTCCTCTCACCCATCCCTGCCGCGAGGCACGGAAGGTTCCTTCTCTCCTCCTACTCAGCCCCGGCTCCCGCCTTCCACTCCCTCCTGGGTTCAGAGCAAAGTCTTTGCAGTGAGTCAGGCTGAGGCTTGGGCAGTTTGCACAGTCATCGTGAGCCGCCTAGCTCCATCTCTGCAGTTTATACAATAACTAACCTCTGAGGGTTATGTGAAGCTTAGGACATGGCGTGAGGCAAAAGCTCAATAAAGACCACACGTCATAGCCCCATATCAGGGTGACGGCACGCGCCGAGGTCTCCCCTGAGCCGCCCTTGCCCGCCTCCATCTCAGCTGATGGCTGCTCCCTCCCCCACCAGACGGAAGCCATCCGAAGATTCTTCCACACCCTTCTACTGCTGCAACTTCCCACACACTGCCTCTGCCCCCAGGCCCTTCCTGTGTGCTTGTGTGGATGGTGCTAGAACCCCTTCCCTCTCTCCTCGGCACCTCTCACCTGTCTTACACGCCAGCAGCTCTCCGTCTCTGCGCGGGGCCGCTCCCATCTGCATGTGCACATGCTGTTCTCTCCTAACAGCGGTCCTGTCTCTGCTCCTCCTTGCAGCCCCTCTGCACAGCGGGGCTGGCCCCCCCACCAGACACCAGGGTGCTGCAGTGCTCTTCTGGGGGCCAGCCAGGGCCGCCTGTGGCCCTACCCTTCAGCAGCGCTTGGCTTCCAGTGGCCGTGCCCTCCCCCCGAGCCCCACTTGGGAAGATGCCTTCCTCCTCTCTCTCCGATGCCGCTTTTCTTGCCCCCTTTCCTCTCCTATCTCTTCTCTAAGGTGCCCGCTGTTGGGTTCACTGTGAGCCCAGGGAGTGCTTCTCACACGCTCACCCCCTTGGTGAGCTCACGTCCTCTTGCGACTTGGAATATTGGCTAGCTATGGACAACTCCGGCGGTTACCCCTCTTCCTAAACCTGAGGCCTGCCTACTCGTGGCCTCGAGGACCGTACTCTGACCGATTCAGCAATGCAGAATCTCCCCCACGTTTGCTTGGATTCTGAAGGACTTTCCAGACTCAACAAGCCCCACACAGACCTGACCTCCTCTCCTGGCTATTTTTTGTCGGCTCCATCTGCAGCCCTTCTCTGTTTCAGCTGAGGGCAGTGGCAAACCTCTGGGTGCTCAGGACAACACATCTTCCAGGAAATGCTGCACTTTGGGCTCCACCTGAAAAAATTACATACGGCATCTGGCCACTTTTCATCCCCCCGCTGCCCCCACTCTGGTTGGAGTCCCCCTCACATCACATCTGACGGGTTCCCTGATTCTGCTCTTCCCGCCTCTCCCCATTCCCCGTATAGAAACCAGAATGATCCTTTTGCAAAGCTCAGAAAGATCATGGCACTCCCCTGCTCAAGACCTCACAGTGGCTCCCTATGTCTTTCAGGATCAAAACCAAAGTCCCTACCCTGACCCACCCTGAGACCCTAACCTTATAGTCTATCACTCTTATACTGATCTTGCAACACTGGTCTCTCTGCTGCTCCCAAAGTCTGCCCTGGGCTCTTGGTCTAGCTCTCTCTTGTCTGAAACGCCCCTTGTCCAACTCTCTGCCCGGATGTCCCCCTCATTTCCTTCAGGTCTTTTTTCAAATCTGCCCTCTTAATCAGCGACAACTTACATAAGATGGTAAAATCTCTCCACGTCTGCAATAGCCACATTGATGGATTCTACCATATTGATTTATTTACTAAAAAAATAACACAAATCATGCCTGCTGTTTATTGTTTGCCTCTCTCTGCCAGGCTGAAAGCCCTATAAAAAGAGAATCATTGTCTCTCCTCTGATGTATGCCCGGCATCTAAACAATGTCCAGGAACATAGTAATTGTACTTGTTGAATAAATTTGCCAGGACGATTCTCTGAATCTTCTATACGAGTCTTCCCTTTTTATTTTTATGATTTTTTATTTAATTCTTTGGCTTACTGATTGGCCAGGGGCAGGAGTGACAGGAGACGGTGGGTGCTCACACATAGCGTTAGTCCCAGCATTTTCCTCCCCGTGGACCATCCTCCGCTGCGGATCAGCAGATACACCTGATTCAGCCTTTAGGTCTCCATTCAGGATGCATTCTTCCCTCACTTGAGTTTTGCTGCCTCCACATTAGGGGTAGCCTTGGTCATCGAGAACATCTTACAACTAGGCACCTGATGCCCACCCAGATGGCACAGTCCTTGCCTCTGCTTTGCTCGGAGTCGAACAGGTCTGTGCAAGCCTGGTCCCTGATGGAAATCTTATTGTCACCACCTGTTTGCACCCCGAACACACTGGGAACTCCTTAGGGGCACAGATACTGCCTTATCCCGAGCACCTAGCATAGGCCCACATACAACTGGCATACGGTAAGTGCTTACTATTGCATGAATGCATGCCTGGCTGACTCCGTGAACTTACTATTGACCTGGTGAGTGGAGGTTGGAAACTTGCCGGACCTTTTGATTTTCAGGCAGTCAATCCATGAATCTATCTTTGAGAGCTTTCTTTCCTTCACATGATCCGTTACAGTTTGATCCCACTCAGCCCATCTCAACCCCAAGTTTCACCCTGGACAGGCAGTCCTGAAAGGGAGTGAGAAAGGACGAGTCCCTGGCCAGAGGCTCTGGCTTCCTTATTCTAGAAGCACCTGCCGTGTCAGGTCCACCCAAGACACTCCCGTTTGGTTACTGCAGAGTCAGTGATCAGTAGTCTAATGGCGTGAGTGAGGTCCCACACTGCAGGGGAACAGGCTGTACAGGTGTATACTTCAGGCATGAGGTCCTTGGGCGCTGTTTTAGAACTCGTCATGCCACACCGCACCTCAGGGGACTTCCAGGACTTGTCTAAGGGCCCCTGGCTAGAGGCAGTGGAGCCAGAACTGAACCCTGCTGATAACAGCCCATGGCAGCCAGGCTACTGTAGGAACAGGGGGTAGAAGGGTTGAGATTCAAGAGTATAGACCTTGGATTCTTCCCTCTCAACTGGTAACTGCAAAGGACCCTTCAGTTACCCCCAGACAGGAAATGATAGACCACAGAGACATATTCTAGAGATGCAGAGAGGGGGCTGCATATCTTTGGCCGCATGAAAAGATTACTGCCTACGTTTAGATTACAGAATCAATCATAACCTGTCAGAGCTGACAGGGCACCCAGAAAGTCAGTTAGTCCATAGTTTCCCGAGTTGTGTTCCATGGGATCCTGGTTCCACAATGTCAATAATCATCCTCTGGAAAAAGAAATCCATAGTTGAAAAAGTTTGAACCTTGGGTTAAACACAGTATCAGAACCCATTTCACTGCAGGACTTCAGGGTGGGCGGGGGGGGGGGGGGCGTCTTCCAGATGTTAACAAGCTTCAGACATCTGTAAGAGGAGGAAAATCTATTGGGCTCCAGAACCCTCATGGTGTGTAAATGGGCACTCAGGCTGCATCGATCAAGGGTTGGGAGAGGATGACTAGTCTGGGTAGTGGCAGCTGTTGGACCAGGTGACCTCCCGGGCTCTCTCTGAGCCCCAGAAGGGAGGGAGATCCGAGGTTTGGGATGGGAGTAGGGTTCTGCTGTGCTGGGTCCTACTGAGGAAAGGCAGGGGCCAGGTCCCAAGGAGTGTGAACGGTGCCCCGTTTTAAACACAGCCTGGCTGAGGGCTTACAGCCCCTCGGAAGGAAGGAGCTTGTCTCCTCTCTGTTAGTGAATAAAAGAAAGGGAGCGGGAGCCTGTTGGTTTCATGGGAAGACACCTGCTCAGAGATTACCAGGAGATAAGCCGCTCTGTGGAGGGTTTGGAGAAGCAGAAGCCCCAGATGACCCAACAATGGAAATGGCTCAGGGGCTGCCTTTTCTTCAGTTTGTTTTGTTTTATTTGTTTTGTCTTGTTTTCCTAATCACAGGCTTCTAGGTTTCAGGGGAGTCAACAGGTGAGAATTGGGAGCCCACGGCATTCCTGGGGACCTGGGGAGGGGCTTGCAGGGGGCAGGGAGCCCAGCCGTGGCCTGCCGGGGGGGGGGGGGGGGGGGGGGGGGGGGGGGGGGGGGGGGGGGGGCGCTGAGGAGCTGGTTCCCACCCTGGTGGGGATGTGTGTGTGTTTGTCTGTTCCTTCCCAGAAGAGTGCTCAGAAAGGGAAAAGAGAATCAATCTGAATATTCAGCTCCATAAACAATGCCATAAAAATCACATCCATTTGCAGACGGAGGCTCGGCGCTAATGTGCCAAAACAATGATGTGCGCTTACGGCATGAGCCCCTGATCAATCTTCTCGCCCGGCCAGGAAGCTGCGTCCTTGGGGAGGATCAATTCCTAGCTGCTGTCTGGGGGTGGCTGGCCCAGACCCTCAGCAGTCTCTGTCCCCTTTACTGGCCCCCACCCAGCTCACCTCCACCTCCCTGGCTCCCTCGCCGGAGAGGAGGCTCTCTGGGATTTGGGGTAGGAACCCGTGGACGGGGTGCTGGCTGCGGTGTGGGTAGGTGATGGGTGGAGGAGACGGCACCACGTTCTGGGGCCAAAAGGCTGCGACATAGGTCTCCTTTCTTCTGCCCCCGAGCTCTGTGACTTTGGGCAGGTCACTCCCGCCTCTTAAGGCTTCCTGTTCAGCACTCTACAGGATCAGACCCCCTCCCTCACTGGGTGTCTGGGGGAGTTAAGTAGCCCACGACTCGGAAGCTTCCTGGCAGACTGTGTTGGAACAGGAAGGGGCACTTGTGGTCAGTCCACACGGACCCTCATTTTGTAGATACGGGAACAGAGGCTCAAAGAGTTGAAGCAACTTGCTCAAGGTCACCCTGGGAGACAGCGGTGAAGTCATTACAGTGAGTTCCAAGGTGAAGCCCAGGCCCAAGGCGGAGTGGGGCGGGAGGCAGCCTTGCCTGTCGGAGCCTCACCCGCTCCCTGGTCAGCAGCTCAGTGGCCCCCGGGGCCCCGGCCAGGCCAGGAGCCGTTCTGCTCCAGTAACGCTGGCAGCTGTCTGCCAGGCGGAGGCAGGAGGAGAAAGCAAGCCCTTTCCCTGGACCTCCTGAAATGTCACCCAGGGACCTGGCTGTGGGACCTCTGTTCCCAGGGGGGCTGGGTGGCTCCTGCAATGATCATCTTATTTCTCTTCCCCCTGGGGGCCCCCCCGGCACCTGGCCTTTTCTGGGGCTCACTCACTGCTGGGGGGCAAGACCTCAGCCTTCTCTGTGGGGCTCCTGTGCTCACCAGGAAGGCGCCCTCCCTCCCTGGGGACACGCAGAGCTCAAGCCTGCCTTCTGGGGCCTCTGCTGGGGTGAGGCGTTGTCTGTGTGGCCCAGTGGGGGGCGGGGGCCGCAGGGCTCTGCCGTGGGCCAGCGAGCGTTTGAAGCCCCTCTCTATTGAGTGTGAAATCACATTGATGCACCGTTTCTTGCCCTTTCTGTATAAAAGGGAAAAAAACCTTCTCCATTCCCCTGGCACTTGCTGGCGTCTCCCAGGATCTTAGAGTTGAGGGGACTTCACGTGGAATTTTGAGCAGCCTTCCCCTGGCACAGAGGTCTCGTCCACGGTGTCCAGCCCGGTAGGGGCTGCGCACAGGCCTCCCACCCACGTGAGCAGCAGTCGGTTGTCAGAAGTGCTCACCCCATAGAAGTAAGCCTTCTAGTAAATTCTACGTGTCCTGTCTTGTGGACTCACAGCATAGCCATCATTCACCTGGAGTTTTACGTTGTGCCTCGCTTTGAAGAGCGCTGCATGGGTTAGCTCACTGGACCCACATGCAAAGAACCGTCAGACCTATGTTACATGTGAGGAGACTGCGGGGCAAAGAAGTCCAGAAACCTGCCCTGAGTAGCCCACCGCACGAATGGCAGAGCTGAGTTTTGAACTCAGTCTGGTCTGTCTCATAAACACATTTGTTTATTAGACATTTTTAGTGTTTATTTTCTAGAGAGAGAAAGAGCGCGAGTGGGTGAGGGGCAGAGAGAGAGGGAGACACAGAATCTGAAGCAGGTTCCAGGCTTGGAGCTGTCAGCACAGAGCCTGACATGGGGCTCGAACCCACGAACGTGAAATCATGACCTGAGCCAAAGTCGGACACTTAACCGACTGAGCCGCCCAGGCGCCCCCTGAGCCTGCCTTTTTAAACGCCTTTCACTACTAGGTAAATCTTGATTTCTCTCTCCTCCAAGAAACAGCCTGTCTCAGGTTTGAAACTAGTTGTCATTTGTTCTGGGTGAAACACTCCCAGGGGCCTTACCACTGCTCCTAGGCTCCTTGGCGCACCGGTCACTCTCTTCAGCTCTCATATCTCATATATATGAGAGAGAGAAGGAGACAGACCATCCAAAGCGGGCTCTGCACTGTCAGTGCAGAGCTCCATGTGGGGCTTGAACCCACGAACCCCAAGTTCATGATCTAAGCTGGAGTCAGATGCTAAACTGACTGAACTGCCCAGCCCCCCCTTCTTCCGCTCCTTCTACAGTGAGCTAGTGGATAGAGCCCTGTGGTCCCGATGGGCCCCACCAGGCTCGACTTCCTCTCCTCTGACTGTGCACCACCCTCGGGGGCTTGGGGTCAGCTCAGACCCCAAGATCTTTTCCTCATGGGTCCCTGCCAAACCAAGGGCTCCTTTATCTTAAACTTGTCCAATTGATTCTTTGAGCCTAAAAGCAGGGCTGCACACTTAACACTCCTGGCTTTCATCGGTGTGGTTTTGGCTTGTGCGCCAGCCTGCTCAGACGGTCAGAGTCTCTGTCTGCTGTGCCATCAATGTCTTCGAATGTTGTCACATACAGATTAGGTAAGCGCCTTCCTCCAACTCCATTCTTGCTGTTGGTAAAAATACGGAGTGAGGCGGAGGCGGGTCTGTGCCCTTCTCTGGAGTCAGATCTCCTCCTCAGGAACCACTCTCTTGGAAGAGAGACCCTATAATGTTTGATTTTGCAATTCCATATTAACCCTACACTGAATGCCTACTCCACTGAAGGAATGCAGATGTTCAGGCCAGGCTCTGCTTTCACAAAGCGCCTGTGGAGGTGGGGAGTGGGCACAGGACAACACGCAGGCAGTCTGTCTGGGCGCGTGGGGGTGAGAAACCAGACGAGGGGCCCCTCTGTCAGCTGTGATCCTTGAGTTAGGACTCAGAGAGGAGACGGACCGTCAGGGTTGGCGTGGGGGGTGGGCGGAGGTGGGGGGCGTGAAAGAGCACCATCCGGCTGCTTTGGGGCCACCGTCACTGTGACTCAGGCACCCTCCACTTTGTGACTCTTTCTCTGGGTCTTTCCCTGCATTTAGCAGGATAGCCGCACGTCCGTCTGCAGCGGGGGGCGGTGGGGGGGGTGCCTGTGTGTCGGTGTGGAGAGGGCTGGAGATCAAGGGCAGGGAAGAGAAGAAAAGGAAGGAAGGAAGAGTGGTGGACTGGAGACAAGGTGGAGTCAGATGCGGTCTGGGCTTGTGTTTTGGGGGAGTTTGCTGGGAGATGCTGATGCCCCCAGAGGAAGGGAGACAGGAAACAGAGCCGGAGAACCTGGGGGGGGGGCGGGCAGGGCAGAGCGCAGGATAGACCGGGCCTGTTCACGCTCAGCCCAACCGAGATTTTCCCCCGGGGCTTCATTATTTGATTTGAACGCTGTGACGTTCCACGTCTCAATATACGGCGCGTCCCTCCAAAAACAACGAAGACAATGTCTGCAGCGCTGAGGCCGCCTCCCCGCTGACTGGGGGCGACCATTACCCCAGGCCACCACCGGCCATGCCGGGCCGGGAAGGAGACTGGACGGCGCGCTCCCCAGCGCTTCTGCCCCCGGCCCTGAAGCCGCAGCCGCAGCTGGGTGTTGGAGCTCGGTAACTCGTGCCAAAGGTGGCTCCTCGCAACTTCTCTTTTCCTCCCCTGCCCCTGCCTCCCTCCCCCAGTGGGGAGGAAAAGCAGCTATGCTTATGGAAAGATTGATTAGTTAAGCAAGTCAATTATATCTCTTGCCGAGAGCAACTGTATATTAAGTAATGCAGCAAAAATGATTGTCTGCACAGATCCATTTTGTCGAACAGCTGTTCCAGAGGCCCTGAAAGAGAAGACGAAGGTTAAAGTCCTGTAATAGGCTTCACTCCCCATCTCACCCCACCCGTCATGCCTGGCCCTCCAGGGGCTCCATTTATTATGAAATGCAATAAGGTGGGTAATGAGGGTACTGGCGGCCTGCTCCATTTTGTGGGAAAACTCGCCCGCCATGGCGTGGCCCCCGGGCCTCCACCGGCGCTGGGCCTCCTGCCCTCCTGCCACGCAGGGGCGGACGGGCAGCCTGCTCTCAAACTCGCCTCACTCCGCCCTACCCAGCCTGAGGGTTCCGACACAGAGGAAGCAGTTCTAGGTGTGGACTCTGGAGATCTGGGTTCAAGTCCAGTGATTGAATGTCTGGTCTTGGCTGGCTCTTAACCTTTTTGAACCTTTCCATTTTCTCGTTAGTAAAATGCAACATCATTTAAATGAGATGGTGGCCGTGGATGAGACGTGAGGTCTATAACTGTGTTATGAAATAGTTCACTGCAGCGGGGTCTTGCTGGGGGAGGAGACGAGAGGGGGAGGGTCCGTGAACTACTTGCAGTTGGGGGGCACGGCCACTAGGTGGTCCGGCCAGAAGCGTTAAAAATCCGGCCTGCACCTGCTGCCGGCTCTTGGCCTGTTCTTTCTTCTTAACCCGGAAGCCAGTGTGTAGGTGTTTCTGCTTGGTTATTCCACTCCTTCTCCCCTGTTTTTTAAACATCCGTCCAGTAATTCGTCCCTTAGTGTTTATTTTACCGAGTATCCCTTGTCTACCAGGTGTGATGTGCCGGCCGCCCCTGCCCTCCCCCGGCTTTAGGCCAGGAGGCAGCGGCCCATCGCCCCGACTAGACCCTCAGACCGCAAGACTGACGGTGGTGAGAGGCAGGGAGGAGTCTGGGGACATTGCTTTGGGTCCTCTAGAGGGTCGGGGACTGGGCCAATGCCATCTCCTTCCTCCTCCCTGTTTTTGGGAGGGACTCGGCCAAATAGTGAGGTTCAAGTTTCTATGCTAGGTCACACCTTTCCTCCTCGTCAGAGGACGACAGTGTCTTTTCCCAGTTTTCTCAAGAGGGTGAACGGATGAGCTTGGTCTCCTACCTGGCATTGTCATTGTCTCTTCGTTCCTGTGACAGACGTGTTTCTCGTAAGGAGGGAAAGGACATGCTTCAGCCTCACCGTTTACATGCACGTCCTGAACGGGTCTGCCCGGGCTTCTGCTAGGGGGGCGCTGTGTGGGCAGAGCCCGTGGGTCCCTTAGGCTAGCCCCGTATGGAGAAATCGCGGCCCGGAGTGGGGTGTCCTGCAGGAATCCCAGCAGAGCCCGTCCCCCGAGGCCCACTCCTGCTCCTTCCACGGGACATCCTGGCCTCCGGCAGAGGGCGGCCGTGCGCAGTCTGGCCATGCGCTTTCCCCGCTTTTGGGGCACAGCGGTGCTCTAAGTGGAGTCAAGCCGGGCGCCGGTTTCCGGGGCCACAGCCCTTCTTGCGGCCTGATGGGCCCTCCGCGTCCAGGGCCAGGGCTCTGACCCAGGTCAGACCCAGGGAACTCCAGCTTCCCTGACTTCTGAGCGTTTTTTTGCAGTTTCATTTTCCAACCCTCAGGCCACATGTGGGCAGTTTGCATAGAAATGGCTGTTTGCTCAGCTGGCCTGTCTCTCCCACGTCCATAAACAGGGACCAGGAAGTGCATGCATGGGGGTGGGGGTGGAGGTTAGGCTGATCGTGACCCACATGGGCATCCGGCCTTGGCAACCGGGCCCGCGGACGCAGGGGCTCTGCACAGCGACAGGCAGACTGGGCACCACAGCCATTTCAGTGACCCCGATGGCCCAGTCCAGGGGCCGCTTCTCCTAATGCCAGGACCGGAAGGGGCTTTAGCAGTGAGCAAACCTAGCCCTTGTCTGAAGCCTGAATGTCTTTGCCAGCTCTCCTGCCAGGCCCATCTCGTTTCCAACAGAAACGGCTATGTGGAGCCCAGTCTAGAGAGAAAGGAGAGCGTGACCCTGGCCTCTCTTTGTCTTCGTGTCTTGTCTGGAGTTGACTCGGGACTGGATGCTGGGTCAAGTTAGGATCTGATTGGGTTCAGGGGTCAGGTTCAGCCTCTGGCTCTTCCTGTCCCTTCTCTCCCTCCTACACCTGGAGAAAAATACCTCCGTGGCCGATGAGAGACTCTTTTCCTGCTACCCAGTGTCTTGTGCCTCCAGGCTTCTCCTGAGCACCTGTGAAGAGGGTCTTTAGACACATATCTTCTGAAAGCTCCTTTCCTAAGAGTGGGGACCCAGGTCACCAGAGAGATGTGGGACAGGAGGGGGGACCACCTTTCCTCCCAAGAGGCAAGCGTCTACTGTGGCCCAGAGATCCATGTGGCCAGAGTGTCAGCTAGGAAGTGGGCTTAGGAACCCTTTGTCTGACCAATGAGCAAACACGTCAAGGAGGGAAGAGGCCTTCCAGGGTCACACAGTGAACCCGTGGGGTCTGTGAGGGTCCCTCCGCCTGAGTGTGGGCACGGCCCCCAGTCCCCTCAGAAGTAGGGAGGAAGGAACACAGCTGTGTCCTTTCTCAATGCCCAGCTCCGGGAGCAAGTCTAGCCTCCTGGGACTGTGAGGGGGCCATTACCCACTGCGGACCCTGGGGTCTCAGAAGCACCCCCTCTACTCTCTGACTCAGAAATATCTCCCCTATCTACGTGTGTCCTGATAGACAAGATTCCATCATTCGAATGTTACTCTTTTAGTTTAATGTGTTTGTCCTTTTTTTAAATGTTTATTTATTTTTGAGAGAGAGAGAGAGAGAGAGAGAGAGGAATGAATGGGGGAGGGGCAGAGAGAGAGGGAGACACAGTCTGAATCAGGCTCCAGGCTCCGAGCTGTCAGCACAGAGCCCAACGTGGGGCTTGAACTCAGGAACCATGAGACCATGACCTGAACCGAAGTCAGACGCTTAACCGACTGCGCTGCCCAGGAGCCCGGGTGTATTTGTTCTCTATAAGGCAACATATAGGTGTGGGTGAGCTCATCAGATCGTTTCCTGAGTGTGCCTCCCTGGAGAGTGAGTAGAGGGCACTTGGAGCTGGTGGAGTGAGAGGAGGGCCGGGGGCAGCGGAAAGACGGGGGAAGGGAGGCAGCAAGTGAAGAGGGAGGGTCCTCACGTTTCAGTCTTCCCTGGGTCATGGGCCTAGCGCTGGCTGTGCGGGCAGAGCTGGAGGCAGGAGGGAGGTGGGTGCACGGATCTCAGGGCACCGCCCCAGGGAGGGTTTCCCGTTACAGCCCCGTCTGGGCCGCCATCGTTGGGTGTGTGTAATGTATCGGCTCCAGTGATAGATGAGACTTCCCATGTGTTGTCCCTGAAGACACCGCTTGCTCTACAAGACTCCCTCCACCTCTTACCATGTGATCAACCCCCGGCCAGCCCATGCCCTGCTCTGCTGCCTGTCATGTGATTGGACTTTCTGCCACCAGGCTGCAATGTGTCTCCCACCGTGCTAGAAGGTCTTGGGGACAGGGGCAGATTTCAGGTGGCATGGAAAACAAGGAGGACGGGCAGCGATTCCAGGGCTCTCCCGCCTGTTGAGATGCTCCCGGTGTCCCCCCTGCGTGCTTCTGCAGAGTTTGCCAGAACTGGGGTGATGTCACAGGCAGGGCTGGGGCACGTGTGAGGCGGCTGCTCTTTCCTGTCCTTCTCCAGACTCTCGTGCGTTGTGCCGGCCAGTTGTGGGACTCGGGGGCGGGAGTGATCTGTGCGTGTGGGTTCGGGTTGGGATTCAAGGTGTGCGTGTGCGCTCTGTATCTGAGGGAACTTCTCCACGTGTGTTGGTGATGGAAGGTCCTGGTACCCCTGGACTCTGCAAGGACAGCGTCCCAGGGTGTCCTCGGATGAGTCCGTCATGAGCCTCGGTGTCCCCGGTTGTAGGAGATGCAGGGCACGTCCTCATCCTCTGACCCAAGTCTCCTCTGCTTCGCTCATGGTCCCCCCGTCATGCTGTCGCAAGAGAGAGAAGGGGGGTGTCTTTGAAAATGGCAGTCCTTCTCAGACCTAGGGGCAGTTGCCCGGGACGTTCTTACTTGACCTGGATTGTCCCGCCGTATTTGGATAAAGGTCATGTAACAGCGGTGAAGAGGGGCGTTGTCGCACCAAAGAGCGGTGGAGGCTTTCTGAGCCCAGGCCAAGTCCTGGCGAATTAACGCTTGTATGCGCGCGTGCCCAGCTCCCCTGGCAACTGTTGGTCGCAGCTGCCTCTGTGCGGCAGTGGTGCAGGTTTGGAGGGACAGCCCCCAGACGTGCTCTTGATAGAGATGCTAATAAATTGGCTGCCAGGGGCACATGGGAATGCCTGGGGATGAGGCCCCAGGAGATGATCTAACTTTTTCTCTGGAATGAGCCCGGGAGAAAGAGAAACAGAGAGGGAGAGAGACAGGAGAGGATTTCAGCAAGGACTGCCACCCTGTCCCGGGCCCTTTACAGCACACCCTCAGACCTGCTGCCGGAGCACGGTTACTGGAGGGTAATGGATGTAGGTGGAACATAAAAGCTGTATCTCGTAAGGAAAGGATGAGGGAAATGAAGATGTCTGTTCCATAGGCCAAAAGACCTCAGGGAGCATTCTAACTATCCCCCAAGGGCTGTTGTGAGCAGGAGGAGACACTTGTCCTCCACGCCCCTGAGGGTAAAGACAGGACGTGTGTGGAAGCTCCAGGAGGATGGCCTTGAGCCCAGTGCAAGGAAGACTTTCTCCACTGGAGCTGACGCAGGGGACGTTGGCTCCCTGGGAAGGTGGTGGGTTCCTGGTCACGGGGGGGAAGGCCGTCAAGCAGAGGCTGGGAAGTTCCCTAAGACTGGAGGGAGAGAGAATTCCGTTTGGATTCCCTGAAGAGACCATTCCAGCTTGAGTTGGGGAGTTGGAAAGATGAATTTGGAGGCTCCTTCCAACCAGAAGCCCCTCAGCTGCAAGAAGGCTTAGGCCACAATTGTTTAGTCTCCTGGCCGAGCTGGTGGGACTCACCCCGGCTGCTCCGACTCTGCTCCGCAGTGTGAGGGAGGGGCAGCTTCCGAAGGCTCCCAGATAGAGGCAGGGGAGTCCGGGGGGATGAATGTCTCCCACGTGTGCGACAGAGCACCGGTGACTCACGATGGTTGAGGGGTCTGACGGAGTGAGATTGCCCACCGGGGACGGGGGCTCACCAGCACTGCATCCTCAGTAGGCTTCTACTGAATTACTCAGGTACAGTCACTTGCTGGGGTCTGTGAAGCAAGTGCATGTTCGTGTAAAGCTTACAGACTATTTGTAGTGAAAAGATTACTGAAGAGATTGGATTTCTGACACGGACTCGGCCAAATCCTGGAAAGATGGCTGTGAACAAGTCACTTGTACTCTGAGGACTTCCATCTGTGAAATGGGGCTAATCATTTCTATCTCCCAGAACTGTGCTGGAGTCTAAATCAGGTGATGACTGCAAGGCAGTGCTGAGGTCTGGTAAGATTCGCCTCCCCTGGGGTCTGGCCCTCCTCATCAGCCCTCTGGGGTCTCCCCTCCCCACACAGTGATGTTCCTGATGCCTAGTGCGGGGACTTCTGTACACTAAATGCTTGGGGACGGTTTGCTCAGCAGGTACGCACCTCCCTCACACAGAGATGCAGAGCCCTGAGAGTTCTTGCTGACCTAGCACTTGTCAGAGACGGGCAGCAGACGTAGAGAAGCTCAAGGTCACGGCCTGCCTTCCGTAGATGTGTTGTAAAGGATCACCCTCTGGTGACCAGTGGAAGGGGGGACCAGACGCTGAGAGAGGGAAGGGAGTGGAAGGAGATGGAGGCTCTCACTCGAGATGTCAGGTTGGCTGGGGTAGGAGTGAAACCGCAGGGCCGTGCCCGGCAGCAGCCATCACCACCAGGCGCTGCCCGAGTCCCCACGGCCCTGATGCGCACACACCTGTGGACGGACCGCACACTCCCCTGCTCTAGACCCCACTGCTGCTGCTGCAGCAGCGATCGGCTGTTTGGTCACAGGGCTCCAGAGCTTACTGGCTCGTCAGGGCTCTGTGTCCCTGCTCTGCACTGGCAGCTTGGAAGGAGGCAGGTGCTCCAAAACAGTGGCAGGGGGGGAGGGGAAGCAAATAGAGGTGACCCAGAAAGTCACAAAGAGGAATTTTGGGATCAGTCTCTGTAGCCATTATTTCACTCCCGTGATGTTGAGCTTTCCTGACTTCTACGCCGCTAGGTGATCAGGGCATACGCCCACATCTGCTCTCTTTGCCCTCTGGAAATGTTCCCATCCTTTCCTTGAGTGCAGTGTCAGAAGACAGAATAACATTGAATAGTTTGGGCAAGGCTCCACTCCTGAGCCCGGTGCGTTGCTCTGGAGACTTCATAAGTGAGCAGGACACAAGCAACAAATGCAGTCTTGAGCTGAGTAGAATCCTTTCTTCAAAGGGACAGGCTCTCTGAGTGGTATTCACTGCCCTACATTCACAAACACCCTTTTGTATGTTTTATTCTTTAGCGCCTGCTAAGTGTAGGCTGTTGAACAAATATTTATTGATTACAAAAATGACATAATGCTTTTTTTTTTTTTTTTGCATCTGCTCTGGGGAAGGCACTTGCTAGGCACCATATTTCATTTAATCCGAACAACATCTGAGAAGTGGATACCATCATCCCCGTTTATAGACGAGGCAATCAAGGATTGAGACACCTCAAGGTCGGGGCGCCTGGGTGGCTCGGTCGGTTAAGCATCTGACTTTGGCTCAGGTCATGATGTCACAGTTCATGAGTTCGAGTCCTGCATCAGGCTCTGTGCTGACAGCGAGCTCAGAGCCTGTCGCCTGTCTTCAGATTCTGCGTGTCTCCCTCTCTCTGTGACTCTCCTCTGCTCATGCTGCGCCCCCCCTCTCTCTCTCAAATAAATAAAAACAGTAAAAAAAAATTAAGGAAAAAAGAGACATCTCAACGTCAAATAGTATGGCTCCAAAGCCCACACGTCTTTGTTACGTCATCCTGCCCCTTATTCTGAAACTAATTAATTTGCATCATGTTATATATTTTTTTCTATATGTATCTTTTTAGTATTTCACTTAGCTCTTCCCTATTTGAAGGCTTAGCTCTGTAAGTCGTGCCTATAGGAATGTGATTCTGTTTTCTTCTGGTACTTTGGTAGCCACTGACAGAGGGTTATGTGGTTGGAATCAGTAGGCTTCCAGTGACCTTTAAGAAATATTAGCATACCTCTACACTTAAATTATACTTTAGATACATAAATGATTTAACTTTAGCGGAAGAGCCAAGGATCATCATTCAAGAAGAATAAGTGGACGAGGAAGAGTTTGATAACATTTTTACCAATTTCATAATTATTGTAAGTTATTGCTTCTCATAGCTCCAATTTTATCTAGAGCTTGAACAGAACACTGGATTCTCCAGGGCTTGGGGATGGCTGGTGCCTTGGGGACAACAGGAAAACTTATGATTGAGAGCCCAGCTCCTCAGCCATAATAGTCTTCAGTGGTCACAAGGTGTACTATTCCTTGCTTACCTCTAGAGCTGTGTGTGTCCAGTGTTAGACTCCAGCCATATGTGGCTTTTGAGGTTTTGAAATATGGCCAGTCTGAACTGGTGTGCCCTAGGTATAAAACATATACTGGATTTCAAAGACGTAGCACCATAAAATGTCAAAATATCTTATTAATAATTTTAATGTTTTATGTTAAAATAATATTTTGGAAATATTGGATTTAATAAAACATTATTAATTTCACATGTTTTTAAATTTCTTTTTAAAATTGGCTATGAGAAAATTTAAATATAGATGGTTTACTTTTTGGCTCATGGTCCACTTTTTGGCTCACACTATATTTCTACTGGGCAGCACTGTTTTAGAGAATGCCTTAATTTTTGTCTTTGATGAGGCTTTAATCTTAAAAAAAATTTTTAAATGTTTATTTAATTTAGAGAGAGAGAAAGACAGAGTGTGAGCAGGGGCGGGGCAGAGAGAGAGGGAGACACAGAGTCCGAAGCAGGCTCCAGGTTCTGAGCTGTCAGTGTAGACTAGCCCAGTGTGGGGCTTGAACCCACAAACTGCAAGATCGCGACCTGAGCCAAAGTCAGACACTTAACTGACTGAACCACTCAGGTGCCCCAGCTTCTTAAATCTTCTAGGTTGCCCTTAGTGAAACAAATTTGTAGGTCATAGCCTAATTCTTCCGATTTTCGTGGAGAAGCATGGCAGTCTTTCCCTCATGTAGAAGATCTGTCAGCTGCCTTACTTACTCTACCTACCTAGTACCCCTCTCCAAAAGAAACTGAGGTCTTTGACCTTTACTTGAAATTTGTTGAGAATTCAGCTAGTGGGAATTTTATCCATTAACCAAAAGAGGTTCTAGGAAAGACTGTAGCATCTTAGAGTGTCAAGGCCAGACTGTCAAGAAGACAGATTGAGACATAAGCATGTCCACATCAAGGCTGATCAGGCTTAGGTGAAGAGCAGAGGAAAGTCGGGGCAAGAGCCAACCAGACAATGTCTAATGCGAGATCTGGGGGCCACCGTAGATAGCATTTGAGGGCCTCTACCTCTGGTCGGATTCACACCAGTTCTGCCTTTCCATCGCACAGGACTCACCTTTCCTCTTCCCCACTCCTCACCAATTCCTGATTCCCTGAGACTCTCCTTCTCTGCTCACAGGACAAGAACTTTCTAAGGTAGGTCATGACTTCCCATGAAAAAAAAGTCACCTCCTCATCTCTTTTTAGAGAAGCCTTGGAGTAGGGGTCAGTATTGGCGCTCCGTCTTCTAAGTCGCTATGTGCTACATCAGGCACAGTTCCTCTCCGGGCTGGTGGGAGGTTGGGGTCCTGGGAATGGTCTCCTTCCGTTGGAGCGTGGTTCTCTGAGCTGGACTTGTGATCAAGGTGTGGATCCTGTGGACCTTCAGTGTGGCATGAATGTAGTCTCCATGCTAGACTGCTTATGGAGTCCAGCTCCCTTCCATCCAAGTATCGGGAAAATCTTCTTTAAAACATTTTTTTTAGCATTTTTTCATTTGTGAGAGACAGAGAGACACAGAGCATGAGTAGGAGAGGAGCAGAGAGAGAGGGAGACACAGAATCTGAAACAGGCTCCAGGCTCTGAGCCATCAGCACAGAGCCCGACACGGGGCTCGAACCCACTGACCGTGAGATCATGACCTGAGCCGAAGTCGGACGCTTAACCACCTGAGCCCCCGAGGCGCCCCAGGAAAATCTTCTTTAATAATTTACTCTCTCTCTGGCTGTATACAGATTATGCATAGCTTTTGCTGTGTGTAATATGTCAAGCATAAGTTCTATGTTTATGAAATAATGTTTGTTTGTTTTCCAACTTTTTATTATTCAAACATAGGTGGAAAGAAGAGTGTAATGAACCCCTGTGGACCATAGCTCAGCCTCAACAATTACCAACATGTAGCCATTAAAAACATCTATACTCCCCACTTCTCCCTGCCCCCTGCCAGACCTCATACTATTTCATATGTAAATGCTTCGGTTATGTATTTGTTGGAGATTAGGACTCTTTTCTTCTTTACACATAACTACAATACCATTTTACCATCTGAAAATTAGAACTTTATTTAAAGCTGTATCATTTTTAGTTTTTGTGAAAGTAATACATTCTCACTGAAAATATTCAGACAATACAAGAAGGTATAAAGAAGAAAATGAAAATTACTTATAAGCTAACACCCAGACATAATTACTGTTAGCATTTTGGCATATAGAGTTATACACGGTAAGCACATATTCTTTATATAGGTTTACATATATAAAATCAAGCCACAAATGATGTTTGCAATCTTGTTTTATTTTATTTTTTAGTAAGCACTAAAAAAATTTGAAGCCAAAAACACATGCAGAGAAATGCACAAATTATAAGTATATAGCTCAATGAATTTTCACTGTCAGATAATCAACCGTATTCTGGATCAAGAAACAGACTATTACCTGCATCCCAAACCCTCTTTTATAGCTCTCTTAGTCACTGACTCCACCAAACATTCCTACCATTCCGACCTCCATTGCTATAGAGGAGTTTTGCCTGCTTTTGAGGTTTTTTAAAAAGTGTATTTATTTTGAGAAAAAGAGAGAATGCGCTTGTGTGTGTGCAAGCCAGGGGAGGGGCAGAGAGAGAGAGAGAGAGAGAGAGAGAGAGAGAATCCCGAGCAGGGTCCACACTGTCAGTGTACAGCATGATGCGGGTCTCTATCTCATGAACCATGAAGTCGTGACCTGAGCTAGAATCAAGAGTCAGACTCTTAACTAACTGAGCCACCCAAGTGCCCCCTTGTTTTGAGTTTTGTACGAATAGAATTACATGGTATTTGCTCCCTTACGTGTGCCTTTATTTCACATTGTATTTTCAAGATGCATCAGCTGTTGTATATAGCAGTAGCTCATCCATTTTCTTTGCTCTGTAATATTCCACTGTATTAATATTTCACAATTTATTCACACATTTTACTATTGAGGTACGCTCCTCCCTCCCCCAACCCCAGTGTACTATTAGGAATATCTTCTAGGATTAAATATGCATGCACTTCTATTATGTAATTACTTAGGAATAGACCTGGGGTTGTACCAAATTATACTTGTATCAACAGTCTGTGAGAGTTCTATTTGTTCTACACCTTGCAGACACTTGGTTATTATCGATGTAGTAGCAACTCATTCTGTTTTTAATTTACATTTCCCTAATGACTAATGAAATGGAGTGCCTTTTCATAGGCTTGTTGGACACATAGATATCTTCTTTTGTGAAATACCTGTTCATATTTTACCCATTTTTCTATTTGATTTCCTGTGGCTTTCTTATTGATTATAGGAGTCTTTTATATATTCAAGATAATAATTTTTTGGTCAAATTGCTAGTATCTTCTTCTACCATGTTGGGTTGGCTTTTCACTTTTTTTTTCCATAATATTTTATTGTCAAATTGTTTTCCATACAACACCCAGTGCTCTTCCCCATAAGTGCCCTCCACCATCACCACCACCTCTTTTCCCCCCTCCCCCTTCCCCTTCAACTCTCAGTTCATT
>NC_043710.1:106646427-106731865 GCF_006229205.1 Suricata suricatta | reverse complement strand
GTGGAAGCCACGGGCCCTCTCCTCATGAAGGCCCGTCTGGGGGGCTTAGTCGCCCAAGTGGCCAACTCTTGATTTGGGCTCAGGTCATGATCTCACAATCTCTGTATTGGGTTCTATGCTAACAGCACAGAGCCTGCCTGTGATTTCCCTCTCTTTTCTCTCTGCCTCTTCCCTCCCCCACCCATCTCAAAATAAATAAACATAAAAAAAGAAAAGCACGTGAACATAATTTGCCTATAATTTCTAGGAACTCCTAGAAGCTAGGCTAGAATCCTTATGCCAGCGTTTACACAGTGCGTGACACATGCATCACAATCCGAATGTGCAGTTGACTGCTTGGATTGTTTCGAAGATACTTTTCCAGCCCTATAATTCTGGAATCCCATTCTATCCAAGAAGTAGTCATCTGGTGAGCACCAAATGAATGTGTTGAAGGCCCTCGATGGGGTTTCGTGGAGAATGCAAGGACCTAAGTCCTGCCCGCAGATGGGGAATTAGACACGAACACCCATGTCAGTGGCTCAGGGAGCATGGTCTGGTGCATCTGAAAGCTCCCTCACCTACCCAGGCAGACAATGCATGTGCCTTGTACAATTCCTGGGAAGGACTTTCTTCCCTTCCCTCTCAACCCTGACCCTGGAGATCCTACAAGATAGGCTGTTGGGGACAGATTGCTGGAGAAGAGGCAGGAGTGTGTGTATGATAGAGGCCTGGTGGCCAGTGCACAAGGTGATGCAGTGAGAAGGCTGTTAGCAGCCTGGGCTAGAAGCAATGTGACCGCGTGGTGCTGGGGCAAAGCGCTAAGGGCCTGGCAGCCAGCACCTGCTTGCTCCTGTCCGGTACCCCCGCTGGGTTAATCTATTCATCGAGGACATCATTATGCAAAGGCAATTTGCATAACTCTGCCAAGCCTCTGATTGCAGGGCATCCGAGGGCCTGTTGGGGAAAGCTGGCAAGAGCGTACCCCTTTGTCCTTTGCAGACCATGAGGCAGGTGCCGTGTGGGATGCTGGGCCTGGGCTCCAGGAGAGCTGGGTCCCAGGTTGAGTCTAAGAGAGTGAACCGGTGCTTCCTACAGCACCAGCTTCAGGGGAGTTAGCTCATTCCCACTCCATGGCCTGTTGCATTATCGCTGTTCTTAACAACTTAATTTTTAAATAAAACCCCTCATGGATGTTTTTAAGGAGTTAAATAAATGTCAGTGATGGCTCCTGTTGGGGCTCTTTGGATTTGAGAAGAAAATGCTGAGATGCAAAGATATCAATATTTAATTGTCTCTTGAAGCCTGGGTTTTCAAGCCAGTGGGAGGGAGCCAAGAGTCTCCTCTGTGTGTGTGCGCAAGCGTGCACGTGTGCATATGTACCTGTGTGCATATGAATGTGTGGGTGTTGGCATTTAATAGAGAATTCTCCAGTATCATTGTCTATGTTTGCCATTCGATTCTCTTGTACCGTCACTCTCCAGCACCCACAGAGATAATAAAGAACAGGACATGAACTCTGTTTTAGTTCACTTTAATTCAACAAGCAAATGCAGAACACTTGTCTGGACTCCACTTGCTTTGAAGGCATTTGCTGTCCAGTAAGGGCATGGGTCCTTTACTCAAGTCTCCATGCTGCCCATTACACAGACTGGAATACATTCTCCAAAGATAGGCTATCACTGGAACTGATCTGCAGGGCGGCTACTCTGTCCCTGGAAGTTGGCTTAGTGGAGGGGCTCACCCAGCCAGAGCCCATCTTTGTGGGCTTGCATAGTTCCCAGAACATGACAGATGCTCAATAAATCTGTGTTGAATGGTTGTTGGATTCCTTAGACATTCCCTCTAGCTCTGTGGTCATTTCTGCCCACACTACTTTCCTCAAATGCTTGGCAGTTTGTAAGAAAAAGATAAATACAACCCAGAGGAAGAAAAGAGACCCAACATAGTTAACAGGGCCCTGGGAATTGCAGAATGTTGGAGCAGGAGGCACTGAGTCTAGATGTGGAGTCACTTGCTCTATTTACACAGCACCGTCAGTGGGACTTGAAGAAGATGCTAGGAGAACCTCCTGGTCTTCTGCTGAGAGGGGTTGGTGAGGGGTTTCCCCCAGAACCCGATGGGATTCTCAGAGGCAGGACAAGGTAACCTCTTTATTTCCTCCCATTGTGGGGTCACCCTCTAATGTTCTCATCTTATAAGGACACTGAAAGAGACATTGGTCAGGGACCTCCAGGATTCTCAAGTGGCATCAGTGGGGAGCAAAATGACATGAGTAAGAGACACAGGAAAACCCAACGATTGGCTAACCACATCTTCACTGAGCTGGGGCCTTGATTAATGTTTTTCCCTTGGAAGATTCCAGAGACCCCAGGGAGATGTCACACAGGTCTGAGTTAGAAGAAGGGAATGGGGTACTACAATGCACCTGAGTCTGGGTTCCAAACTCAAAATAATATAATGTAAAATGGAATTTAGGTGTTCCTCTCCCTCCCTTTGCCTTCTACCATGTTTTGGGAACAAGGCAAGGCACATGAAGATGGCCTCTGTCTGGGTAAGCCCCTCTAGTAAGCCAACTTTTGAGGCTGGAGCTCTGCCCTGCAGGTCATCAATCTCCCAGAATTCCCAGAGGAGAGGGAAACAGGAGTTTCAGAAATGATGTAGGAGAGCAAGAGGCTACCATAGAATCTTGGATCCTCTAGACTGGAGCCTCCAATCACCTGGGATTGAAGTGAAAGGAGGAGGGGGAGCTGGTGAGACGGAAGCAAGGCCTCCTCTTTGCCCAACTCCAGGGAGCACCACGTATGCAATGTGAAGAGCAAACCCTGCCCTTATGCTCCAGAGGGTTCCACTCACACAGAGCTGAGCAGAGCTCCCCGGGGTTGGGCAACATGGAAGATTGTGAAGCCTGTCAGAAAGCCATTCATACCAGCTCACCTCCCTCAAGGCAAGTCGGCGCCCAGACCCTCATGGGACTGACCCACAAGATTTCTCAATGTTTCTCTGTGGCGCTGATGCTTCATTTTGCAGGGACTCCTGCTTTTGTGAGATCTCTCTTGCTGCAATACATAAAAGACACTGGTCCCATCTGCACAGAGATGAAGAGCTACCACTCAGTATCCTTGTATGAGTGGTTCCGGGTTCTTTATCTCTATTGGTCACAGACTTCTTGGAGCATCTGTTAAAAGCCACGGGTCTTCTTCCCCTTCAAAGTGCACACACTCCGACAGATTGTTCGGTATTAAATTTTCAGAGCATTTATGGACGTCCTGGACCCCATCAACAGGTCCCATTAATAAGATACCTGCCGCAGAAGAACATCTCTGAGCTTTTAGGACAATATAATAATGAGTTTGAATAGCATTTTGCAATTTCCAAGTCACTTTGACCATGCACTGTGTTAATTCATCTTCGTAGTAACCCCAATGAGGTACAAGTTATTATATTGTCCTTATTCTACAGGTAAAGAAACCAGATTTCCCAGGGTTTGTGTTACTTTCCCACAGCTAGTAGAAGACGAAGTCAAAAGTGGATACAGTACTCCTGCCTGGGCTCCTGCAAACCCACCAGGCCATGCTAGCACCTCTCTTTGAGCTCCCTCAGCTTCTCACAGCCGTATTAGCCTAAGACTTCCTCGTGAATCCCGTGACTGTTCTTGTTTTGTGAAATGTATGATGGGTAGAGACTTGAGGGTCTGGCTCTGAGCATGGCCAGGAACTCGTGGGGATGGGAGAGGACACCAGCGGGAGCACCGCTCCTCAGGAGCCAAGGCCATTACACCTGACGTGCTTAAAGCATGTCTGTGACTCCTCGTGATGCCAGGGACAAATCCAAGAGACGCAGGATTCTAGTACCTGAGGTGACTCATGAGTTCATTTGGCCAGCTGTGCCTCCCAGACCTCCAAATCCATATGGAAGACAACATCGCTCCGTTCTCAATACCCTCTGCATGTGTGGTCACTATAGCCAAGTCCCTAATAACCGTTTAAGCTTCCTTTGAAAGTTAATGGGGACTCCCCTTGTCTGATTTCTTAAACCTATAGCCTGGCAGAGAGTAGTGACATTAGAACCACTTTCTCTTTAATTCCCTTCTATAGATCTCCGAGGGAGTTTTAATAATATCATTTGCTCAATTCAATTCTAATGAATATGGATTAATTTTCTGCATTATAGCTATTGATCTTTGGCTATCGATCTGAGGAGGGAGTGTTCCTGGTTATAAATCCCTTCATTCGGATTGGGGGCTCCCTGGGGGCAGAGATGGAGGGGTAGAAGTAGCAAAAGATGGAAAGCCTTAAGGGTAGTTTAGTTCCAGGAAAGGGAGGCTGAGGAGATGAATTCAGGGAGCAGAGTTGGAGGGGTGGAGACCCCTATGGATCACCTTGTGCTCTATCCAAATCATCCTATTTACTCTCCTCTGGCCACACCCCATGGTTTCCCATTTCTGGGCCTTTGCTTAGGCCATACGTTCTGCCTATAACAGCTTCCTTCTTTCTCCTCTCCTTGCTCAAATTCTACCTTCATTTTCAAACCCAGATCCAATGCCATCTTTTTCATGAAGCCTTTCCTGGTTCTCTGGCTAACTGGAATTTCTCAGTCTTTTATGTTCCCATACAGCTTTATCTCTTAGAGCACTTAACACCGTGTTGTGTACACCTCTTAATTTGGGGACTGTAAACCCCATGAAGACATGCACACTATCTGATTTGTTTAGTACCATGAGCCCAGCATCTAGCACAGCATAGACTCATTCAAATATTTGTTGGATGAGAAGTTTGGGAGGCTTTTAAAAAACATCTCTTTCTTCTGTTCTTGGTGGTCCTTATGTAAGGGAGCCCTCAGCTCTAGCTACATTTTCCCCATAACTAGCCTTTTTTTCACCCCATCCCACCATTCACTGTTTAGCAATAAAATGGAATAGATTAAGGATGAGATTGTTGCCTTAGTTCATTTGGACTGTTATATAGAACACCGTAGACAGAATGGCATATAAACAATGAAAGTTTACTTCTTACACATCTGGAGACCGGCAGTCCAAGATCAGGGTGCTGGCATGGGTGGGTTCCGGTGCGGAAACTCTTCTGGGCTGCACAATGCCAACTTCTCTCTTGCCTCTTCTGTAAGGGCACTCACTGATCCCATTCCTGAAGTCTCCACCTTCATGACCTAATCACCTCCCACAGACCCCACCCACCACCTGATGCCATCACCTTGAATGATAGGGTTTCAACATATGAATTTGGCGAGGAACACATTCAGCCATACATGTTGTCCTATGAGACTTCTCATTCCTGTTAGATTCTCAGCACCAAGTTGTCAATCAAGTTATTCTCAAATGGAGCATAGCTTTCCGCTGAAACAAGGTTTTGAGTAGTTTTTGCTCTCTTTATTTGGCTCTGCAGTTGCTGAAAGGATTCATTATGTTTCTTATTGATGACCATACTCTATGTTCACTAAGGGTCATTTCTCATGTCTCCTTTTATGAACATCTCTCTTTTCTACCAATTTCTCTCTCCCAACCTCCTCTCCCATCAGGCTCTACCTTCATGTTTCTCAAACTGCCACCTCTTTTATCAACCTTCCACTACCCTCTGTTAACCTACAGGATATAATGGTGGCAGTGTTGGTAGTGATAATGAGAGTGGAGGATGCCTTGTGAGGGTGGCCAAAAAATGCAAGCTTTGCCTTCAAAGGAGAGCTGGTAGGGTAGGGGGAGGAAGGAAGAGCTTCTAAGGATTTGAGGATAGCCTTTCCTCAGCAATAATGTTAAGATAAGGAGGAGAGAGGAAGAACATTCCAATATAGCTTCCAGACGTACCTCTGGAATAGCTATTTCCATAGAACTCATCTTAAAATCTTTCCAAGTCTGTCTCTCAACAGTATAAGCAGAGTTCTTGGTGGGTCATTCACAAAGCCATTCCTCTGGTGCCATCCCTCATTACTCACGTTTGGTCCAAAGAGATGGTCTTGCTATGGTTCTGAGAACAGGTAGGTAACACAGAAGCGGAAACCATATTACAAATGGGGAGCTCCAGTCAGCTGTGATGTTGCTGGAACATAACATGTTGTAGAGACCAGATTCAGAGGTGGGGCATCCATGTGGCCACGTTGTTGTAGAAAAGCTCCTTGAGAAATGTTAGTCAGGGTCTAGTCAGAAGCCATACCAGGTATTTTGAAAATTTTAAACATAGTAAATTAACATAAAGAATTGTTAACTCTCTCGGAAGCATTGCCCATTGAGAGGGCAAAGGGAACACCAGGGGGTCATCATGGAAATAGCTTCTGCAGGAAGCAGCTACCACCCCTAGAAACTGGGGGAGCCAAGGGAAGAGGATAGAGTTATTAAAGCTAGAATCTTGAGGCTTGCCTGGGTGGCTCAGTCAGTTGTGTTTGACTTTGGCTCAGGTCATGATCTCATGGCTCGTGAATTCAAGCCCCATGTCGGGCTCTGTGCTGACAGATTGGAACCTTCTGATTCTGTGTCCCTCTCTCTGCCCCTCCCCCACTCACGGTCTGTCTCTGTCTCTCTCTGTCTCTCTCTCTGTCAAAAAAAAAAACCATTAAATTAAAAAAAAAAAATAAAAGCTAGAATCTTGAAAGAGGGGAGCATCATTTCTAAAAAAGGAAGCTGTTTGGCTAGTACTGGTCACTGAGTTTGGAGGAGGCCCTGTGGGGTTGGGACACAATCCTTCTAAGATGAGGGGTGGTCCAGCTGGCTCAGTGTCACTGAGGGGGCACAGTGAGGCTGTATTGGAAAAACTCCAAACCACATTCAACTGCTTCCTTGAAACAAATTGCCATGGCTGAGTCAACGAGTCTGACAGAAATGGGAAGTCGTAGGGGCACCAAGCCCTTTTTCTTATTCCCCCATTAGCCCTACAGTCTTCGTCCAGGAACTCAGACTGGCTGAGTGGCACAGGGAGCCAGTGGCAGAGCAGAAACCCTACTGTCACAAAGCAGGGTTTGTAAGGATGTGTTCAGATTGGAAAGACGCTTGTGATTCATTCACAAGGGCTAGCCTACACTGTTCCAGGCTACTTTTTTGGGTCCTCAGGATCCATATGCTCCTTTTTACACAGATAAGAACTTCCTGCCATCATAAAAAAATTTGTCCTTTCACCTAACAAGATGCAAACATCTTCTGCACAGAGGGAGACGTTCTGGCCCTCTCCTCAAGATGAAGAGAAGCAAAGTTTCAACAGTCAATGCGTCCATCTCTGGGAGACAGCCATACTTCCCACCCCAGGCTGTGGTGGCCACTCTCCTCAGAGAGTTTCTTTGAGTGTTTTCTTCCTTAAAGAAATTGCAAAGTTAATCTTCCCACAATTTGTATAATATAATAAGGAAAGTAGGACAGAGAAGGAAATAATATGCACACATATACAGAAAGAAGAAAAATGTATGACTACTAGAGTCCTTGTTCATATAACTGGTCATAACATGCATATATATGTCTATTTAAGGTTATATATACACATAGAACTATCTGTTTCGCATTTTTGGGTTCTCGTTATCCTCATCCAGGATATCTTCTGGTTGGTGATTTTTTACCTGGCGGAGTGGAGTGACCCAAACCTTCCTTTCCAAAGAGTCTGAATCCTTAGAGATTCTGTGTAGTTTTTAATTTCTGTGACTTCCCATTAACATTTACTATTGGACACAAAACCAGTAAGGGTCCCCTCTGAGAATCCCCTAGTCCCTAGATACAGTCATCCCAGCCCTTAGATACCGCCGTGGTTTCAATCATCCCGACTAGGAGAGTAACCCCCGCGTTTGCCTATTGCTTCAGTGGCACAAGGGCCCCAGAAAAGCCAGGATAAGTCTCAACTTGTAAAACACTGACCGCTGGTGTTTGTCCTGGTGGGAGATTTTCTCCCTTGGAAGCCAAGCCCTCTGGATTAGCAGAGCTCAAAGTTGCGGTGGCGGGAAGCAAAAATTCTGTGTGGTGTTAGGTGTCCTGGTGAGAAGGGCCTCTCTGGTTTCTAGCCCTTGATTCTCAAATCTCTGCATCCCAGTTAAGGAAGAAATAGCACCAGTTATTGACTGCTGAGTCAAAGAATATATTGCATTCTGTAAGACAGACCCTGGGAGCCACGTCTGAGACTCCAGTGACTTGCCCCAGTCTTCTTTTGGGCCCCTCGTTTCTGGGCGATGAGCTATGTAACAAGAGGAATTCCACGGGCCTGAGCCCGTTGCCACGCTTCTTTTGCTGAGAAATGAATTTCTTGATCAGAGGCAATGCTGTGAGCAATAGTGAGTAAGGTGTTTTATAAGCCCATGGATGGTGGTGGTAGCAGAAGCGTTACAAGTCAGGGCAGCAGATCGAAACCCAGAATGTGTGTCCATCTCAGTGAAGGACAACTCTCTGCCGCCTTCATGTTGAAAGGGGTCCAGTGTAAGTCAGCGGCCACCGGTCTCCCTGGGGGTGGTGCCATGTCAGAGGTTCAGCGTTGGTCTCTGTTTCTGCCAGGTTAGGTGCCCAGCAGGGCTGATAAGCACATCAGCTCTGGTGAGAGGAAGTGTGTGTTGTCAATACCATGAGTAGGTTCCATCCATGCCATTGTGGCCACTTTGTACCTAGGTCCACGGAGCAAGCACTAGCAGGGCTAGAGAAGAGTCTGACATCCAAAGAGTGTGAGCAGTTATATGGCCACAATACCCTCCTAGTTTCCCTAGTTTCATGGTTGGCACGATGGCCACCCTACATTAAGGGTCACTGCATTGGCAAGCAAAGCCCTCCCCCAGCCTCTGCTTCTAAGATAGTGGGAGTATTGGTAAAGCCAGATTCAAGCTCAACAGGTGGGATCTGTCCACCTGGCCTTCCTTGGGGAATATTTTTTCCCTTGGGAGCTTTTTGTAGTGCCGTGTGACAATGTCTTTGGCACTTTGCTCTGGTTGCCTTGTGGTATTCTTCACTTGAAAATACATGCTTAACGGCAAGTTTAAATTCGTCCTTGAGGATAGCAGCCTCAGTGTATCCATCTTTTACCGCCAGAGGCCCACTCTGTGGCCCTTACTCAGTAAATAGCAAGATGCAGAGGAAAGTTTCCTTTTAAAGAAGACAAGTTTAGGTTTGAGGCCTCCTCTTCTGCTTCTTCTCTGCGTCACCCTAGGCGAGTCTTAGCACCCTCCCTGTGATCATCATCACACTGGATGTTTATTGCTTCCATGATTTGCTTGTGTGCAGCCCTCCCCATTTTAATGAAAGAAGATGCCTTCTTTCTTACCTGATAAATTATGTCCAATAAATTATAGGTTCCCTTAAAAATGAAGGCTAGTCACAATCTCTGAAAAGACTCAAAGCAAGTGGTTTGAGTGGCAAGCAAGTGTCCTTTAGTTGGTGCCAAAGTTGTAACTGATATTCATCATCATTCTCTCTTACTAACCATTCTAGATTTTCCTAGCATTCTGACTAGTCTTGTAGGGATACCGAATCTTTTATCCATGAAGTGTCTAAGTCCTTAATAGCCTCTGTTGGGCCGTGGTTGCTAGCACTGCATATTAAATATTCCCTATAGCATGAAAGCATCAAGTGACACCTCCAAACACCCTGGGACCGGATATGCCGCTTTCCTTCCCTTATTGTGTAGCAGCTACTGTAATTCCTCCTTTAAAAAATGTTTATTTATTGAGAGAGAGAGAGAGAGAAAACATTTTAGTTGGAACACTAAAGACCACTCCACGATTTGATCAAACTGGCGGTATTGTGGTGCCGGTTAGACTCATGTAGCCCATGATCATTTTCATGTGCCCATTGGTGCATCTCCTTTGACATAACATAGGAGTTTTTATCCAAAGCAGTGTTGTATGGGAGACAGTGTTGGTGGGCTTGGATCCTGTAAGTCCTTGGATGGCGGTGCCGGAGGAGGCCACGGAGGCATCATAGGCAGGGCAAGAAAATTCATATCCAAGAGTATCAGTTCTTATAAGGACAAATTGATGTCTCCCTCAGGGTGCAAGGGGTCTGATGTAAAAGAGGGTCTTCTTGAAAAGCGGAGCCGTGTCAAGAGTTCAAGGCCGGTTTCCGCTGCTGGCCATGTCAGGCAGTTGTCAGGGGCAATCGGTAAATCAGTCATGAGGAGAGGGAGCCTATGCTTTTGGGTCCACGTGTAGTTTCCATCCTTGCCACACGGTCACTCTGTTCACGGGATCACTGCATCATCACTGGCTGGCTAAGGAGATGGGCTGGCTGATTTCACAAGACAAGCCTACCAGGTTGTGGAGCGCTGCGTCTATAGTGGGTGATGTCTGCTGAGTATGAGGAGGTACCAAGGTCTGCCTGCCCGTGCCCACCCCTGTGGGTCTGCTGATGTGTCTCTCCACCGGACCTCCTTACCCCTGATCTTCCAACTGTGGTTCTTCCAGGGTCCTTCCAGCCAAGCCATCTGCTACCCAGTTATTCTGTGCATATAAGGTTCAGGTTTCTATTTCTCCACCTATAGTAAATGATGAAGCATAATGTTCCTTGTCTGCCCACTGGGAATATTAACCAGTGAGACAATTTCCTTTAGTCACTCTTGAGTAGGGCTTTAATGCAACTGCAGTTTTTGGCTAGTACTAGCATATTGCACTTTTTACAAAGCAGCCTGAGGTCTTCTCCCCCACCTCCTGCTCAGTTGGTCTTAGGAACTCCTCTACTCCATGAAGTAATAAACGCGAGTAGAGGGATCAGTGAGTAGATGTAAGAGACATGGGAGTCTGGCTCACCCATTAGAGTAATTTACTTGTAATTTCTGAACCTGCTCTGCCTCCATCCAAAATGTGCCAGTTGCATTGTATGGTGGATTACTGTTATGGCCATTCAACCTTATAACTTGAGGGGATCTAATAATACCCACACCATAATGGACAGCTCTGGTTACATAGTTCCTTGATTTTATATGGTTCGGTTTCTATGAGGGCCCAGTAGTGTCCCAGTTGTCTGTCTAGTTGGTGCTTGCAAAGGATTCCACGAAACACCCTTATACACTATGGACACCTCTCTCTGCTTCTGGTCCGCACGACCCGAATGGCCTGGTGGCTTGTACCTCCAGCATGCATATGCTGTTGAGGATGTTCTTTTGAAAGCCCTACGGTCACCCGATAATGGATCAAAACAGTATTCTCAAGTGCAGATTATCTATCAAATATAGGACGTATGAGATATAAGAATTTATTTTAGAGAAAATGTCTCAACCTGCCCCAGACCACCAGAATCCTCAAAGTTCCTGTACATGGCAGGATCCTGAATCTTCATGGAATTTCTTACTCGTTGCACCCATTGTTCTTATGAGGTTATCTCTACTAGTGCTATTGAAAGTGTGGTTTGTAAACTATTCTGCAATGAGATAAATGCCAAGGTTGAGAGGTAAGCCTTTAGAAGATTTTATAGCAATTTCAAATTGCTATTACATCTAAGTTCGTGACTAGAGGATTCATCTTACGCAACCAGGTTAGTCAATGTGGGTGTTATTGAACTCATACAAGCCATTTATAATGATAGTTAAAGGCTTGTTTGTAAGGTAAAATCCCTGTGTTAAAACCATGAACATATTTCTTTTATTAAAAGATATTCCAAATTTAAGTACAGGTTTGTGTGATGAACAAAGAACTGAAGAATGATTTTGAAAGTACTACACACTTATTTCATTTTGGAGTAAAATTAAATACCCCAAGCTTGCTTGAAATTATTTTAAAATCTCTTCTTGTGTTCCTGGCCACATCTTTCAATACAACTGGTTTCTTTATTGTGAGTGTTATATAATTAAATAAATCATAGAAATGGGCTAGATATACTTATGTCTTGCGGCAGAGTTATCGTAAATCCAACCCAATTTATGTAATTTTACAAGCAAGAAGCAAGTAAGCTTAAAGGTATTTAATGTAGGGGAATCAATATATCATCATAACCTCTGTTTGGTGGTAAGTGAAAAATGATAAAATGTTTTTAGTGTAATAGTGAATCTATATTAATAATCTAATGTACACTTTCATGGAACATGTATATAGTTTTTGTTATCCTCTTTCCTATGTTATATATTTTTTGGATTATATTTACCAAAATGTAATTTTACACATATTGAATCTAATAATTTAAGTATGATTTTGTATGTTTCTGCTTTTTATATCATTTTTATAGTAATTCATTTTTATTGAGGTTTATAAGATTGTTAGTCTGCGATGAATTGGAAAAAACCTCACCCTTCACAGAGGGCTTTAAAAGCCCTCATCTGGTATATTTGGTGCTTCAACTCATGGGGTATAATCATCAGTAGATCGTCAACAGAGTGGGCCACTGTGAAGGCCTGCAGAATGTCAGGATGGACAAGGGCCTCGGGCACACGCGATGCCAGAGTTAATGTAGCCCTTGGAAGTCTAGTGCCTGTGTACTGATGCCCTCACCACGTAAATGCAAACTATCTTTAGACCTTTCCTACTGGTAGGAAGGAAGACATTTGCCGGATCAGCAGCTATGTTCCAAACTGGGTCGATACAGTCTTGTACAGACCCTACACCTGCCGCATCAGCCGCAGTTGGGGCTACCACCTGGCTGAGTTTACAGTCCTGTGTCATCATCTGTTACAATCAACCGGGTTTTCACAGGGACAGGATAGGTAATGGAAAAGGGGCGTGATGTGGAGGATCACTCCCCATATCATTCTTTCACGGTCACGGTAACTTCTGCAATACCTCCGTTGCAGCATCGTTTCTGATATACTGCCTTGGCCATAGGTGAGCGTGAGGAGTTTCAGGGGCTCCCACTTGACCCTTTTTTGCCCATCTTTGTAACTGTACCCCAGAAAATAACCACAGAGTGGCTCATAGGCTCCATAGACTCACTGTGGATGTGCTTGGGCCCAAACTCCATTTATTATTTGTCCTTCATAAACCTACACTGTAATCAGAGGCTCATGATGCCATTTGTGTTCCCTAGTATCAGAGTCAGCTCAAATCCTGTATTTAATGGTCCTTGAAAAGTCAAAGTATTTCTTTTCCTCTAGGACATTATCATTCTGACAAATGTCCTCATGTCACTTTGGGGAAGGATTGGGGCAGTAACTGCTGCATATGTTTCTAGAGACATTGTCCCATCTTCCCACAATATGACAGACACCACTTCATCTATGGGCTCTGAGTCTGCCCAACCTAAAAATTGGGTGAAGGCCCACAAATTGTCTTTGTGGCCGCCGATGACTGCCTTCTGCTTGCCGCTCTTGTTTTTGTTTTTAGCTATACAAGCATCATGATGCCACAGGTAGCGTTCTGTTTTTCCATATCAATGAGCCAATACGACAGACCCTGCAGCTCAGTCCCCTCCGACTGCTCAGGCTCTGCGAACTATTTTGGTAATCACACCCATCTTGCTGCTGACGGCTAAGTGCTGCTCCTGTCTTAGGTCATTTAAAAGCCCATGACCTCCAATTCTGTCAAAGTTCAGTCAGAGAAGCTGAACAGGTAGGAGATATATACTGAGAGATCTACTATAAGGAATTGGCATAGATGAATATGGGGCCTGCGTAGACAAGTCTGGAATCCAGAGAGAGGCACCAGGAAGGGCAGACTGGCGCTCTTGGGCATAGGCTGAGGCTGTTGTCTCCAAGCAGAATTTCTTCTTTGCTTCGGGAAGCCTCAGCCCTGCTCAGATTATCTAGGATAATCTTTCTTACTTAAGGTCAACCGATTATGGACTTGAATCATATCCCCAAAGTTTCTTTGCGCCACCTTCTAGACCAGTGTTCTGTCGGATCGCTGGGGGTGGTAGCCTAGCCAGGTGGACACATCGAAAGGCTGTCACAGACCACCCCTCTCCAACTTGGCACCCACACACAATTCCTTAAAATATATGTAATATCCAAATAAGGACAATAACGAAATCATAACTGCTCCTTAGCATGACATAACCATCCTGAGAACAGCCAAAAAGCTACCACACGTTCACCAGAAGAAATTATAAAGTCCTTGGATGGTGTTCACTCTTCTTGGTCTTGTATCTTGAATACTGGGATATAAAGTTAGCTGTTATTGATATATCTGATGTTAGATGACTAAAGAATAAGAGAAGGAAAATACTATATATGTATGTTAACATGTTTATATAATAAATATAAATATTCACTTCTATATTATAAGCCATAAGTATAAATGTATATATGTATGTATTTATTTAATGTTTTATTTTTAGAGAGAGTGCAGGCAGAGGGGTAGGATGGTGCAGAGAGAGAGGGGACAGAGGATCTGAAATGGGCTCTGCACTAACAGCAGTGAGCCTGATGTGGGGTTTGAACTCACGAACCACCAGATTATCACCTGAGCCGAAGTTGAACGCTCAACTGACTGAGCCACCAAGGCACCCCTATAAATACATTTATTATAAATACATGATATATTTATATATTTATATGAAACATTATATAAATAAATATATAAACATTTTTATAAAAATAACAAATACTCTTAATTTTTATAATCTTCATTTCTAACAGTGGTCACATGGTCAAAGCTGGTTGGTTTAACTCCTTTCTTGGACCCATTCAACATTCCTTTTGTTCTCAACAAGCACCCAGCTGGTCTTAGTTGTTTGCCTGGTCAAGGTCCCAAACTTCATTCCTAAAGGGTCTGGGCCATTAGCAGTCCTGCTTAAATTAAGTTGTTATAGTTTTCCATGGACTTTAATCATAACACACGGTCATACTAAGAAAGACCCTAAGAGACCTCCTGTTTCCACACTTTCTTATCTCCATGGTGTAGTGACAACCCAAAGCTCCCTGAGTCGTCAGAGTCCGGCGTCCCAGCCAGGGGAGTGGCCTCCTTGTTCACCTTGTTCACACAAGCTGTCTCGTGTGGCATCCATCCAGGTCCATGGAAGTTTTGTGTCTCTTGGCGGAAAGTTCTTCTCTTTGGAACTCAGGTCTCTAGACAAGCCAAGCCCAAGGTCACAGGGAGAGGAAGATCTAGTAGATCACTGAGGATAACAGTTAACGGAGCCAGCCCCATTTTTAGATTTTGATTCCTAGAGCCATGAATCTTGCCTATTGGAGGAACAGCACCATATATTGGATGTTGATTTAGAGCACAGATTGCCTGCCGGGAACCTTACTTCAGGCCCACAAGGCATCGCCATCCAGTAGGCAGCTTAACTGAGTCTTCCAAAGGCTGTTCCACCGTTCTGTCAGGTCAGATACTTCAGGATGATGGAGTACGTGGTAAGATAAGTGAATTTCACAAGTGGGCTCCTTACAGCACTTATTTTGCTAAGAAGTGAATTCCTTGATACGGAACAATGCTGTATAGAATACCATGATGGTAGATAAGGCATTTTATAAATTCATGAATGATGGTTTTGTCAGAAGTGTTGGGGACAGGGAAGGCAAATCTTTATCTGAGTGAGGGCCTGTTCTGGTAAGAACAAAGCATGCCCCCTTCCACAATGAAAGAGATCCAATGTAATCAGTCTGCCACCAGGTAGGTAGCTGATTGTTCTGCTGAATGGGTGCCATATCAAGGACTCAGTGTTAGTCTGTGCTGTTTTCAGATTGGACATTCAATAGTGGCTACAGTCAGGTTAACCTTAGTGAGCGGAAGTCCATGTTTCTGAGCCCAGGCATATCCTCTAGCTTTGAACAATGACCACTTTATTCATCAGCCCATTTAACAGTGACAGAGAAAGAAGCTCATTGGTGTCTGCAGAGTGGTCATCCCATCTAGTTGAGGATTAAAACCATCCTCTGCTGAGGTCACCTTTTAGTGAGCACTCCCATGGGACACAACTGTCCTCACATTCTTGCCCAGTTAGAGAGCTGTATTCACGTACATCTTTCCCAGACCTCTTTGTCATCACATTTGCAATTGTGTTCCTTTCAGGTATCTGACAATGCAGCCACACAATCAGCTGTAGACTATGAATTGGTAAGGACTTGGATGTCAGATCGTTTCTACTTCCAGGCAATATGAACAATCAGGTACATAGCTCAAAGTTTTGTCCACTGAGAGGATGTCTCACCACTGTCCTTCTGGGATGCTCCTGACAGTGTATATAAGTACTGTACCTGTTCATTTTCAGGTGATGCCTGGACATCACACAAAACCACTTATAAACTAGGTTGAGTTTCTTTTCTTCAGTTAGCTGGCCATATAGAACTCCCCATGAGGCCATAGGAGCAGGTCTAGAGAAAGAAAGTAAAGTAGAAGAAGTAGGGACTATGGGCACTTGAGCTGCTTCCTCGTGAAGCTTATGCCTTGTGCCTTTAGGACCTCCTTGAGCCTTGGTTCGTATATATCATTTCTATTTGATAGTGAGATGCTGGTGTGCATGTCCAAATTTATGGCTTAATTAGTCAGACAATTATGCAGTTCATGACGGCCAGCTCAAGTTGCATGCATGGTAACCTAGTGGCCCATGGTTGGGTATTGTCTCTACTGAGGCCCAGTATCAAGCCAAAACACTGCTTCTCAAAAGGACATTACTTATTCCCAGAAGATGGCAAGGCTTTGCTCTATAAACCTAAGTTTCCTACAGGGGCTCATGGAAGTTTCCAAACACATCTCCAATTTCTACTGACATGTCAAGTGCCATTATATGGCCCAACTGGAAGATCACCTTGAGTGACAGCCTGGGCCTGTTGCAGAGACTTCTATTGTTCTGGGTCCTACTAAAAACTAGCAGATTGGGGGTCATTTGGTGAAAGAATTAGAGTAGCACACCAAAAGGAGGGATACATGGTTTCCAAAATCCCAAGAGGCCTCCTAGGTGGTGTGCCATTTTTTTTTTTTTAATGGTGGGAGCAATTGGACACAACAACTTCTTCTTCACTTTAGAAAAGATCTTTAGACGTGCCGCATGTCACTGGGCCCCTAGACATTTTACTGAAGTAGAAAGCCTCTGACTTTTTATGGGATTGATTTCCCACCTTCTGATATGCAAATGTCTTAACCGCACGTCTAGAGTAGCTGCTACTGCCTGCCCACCAGGCAGCATAATACCATCAATACAATTGACCAGTAGAAGGTCCTGTGGAGAGAAAAGGTGATCAGATTCCCTATGGACTAAATTATGACCTATTCCTGGAGAATTGCTCTACCCCTGAGGTGGGACAGTTGAAAGGGTATCTCTGACCTTTCCACCTGAAAGAAAACTGCTTCTGGTGGTCCTTACTAACAGGTATACAGAAAAAAGCCATTGGCAGCTCAGTAGCTGTTTACCAGGTACCAGGGGATGCATTAATTTGCCCAAGCAACAAAACCGCATATGGAACAGCATTGCAGTTGGAGTCACCACCTGCTAAGTTTATAATAATCCACTGTCATTCTCAAAGATCCATCTGTTTTCTGCGTAGATAAGTTAAACGGGGTGTGGTGGGAATCACCACATCTATATTTTTCAAGTTCTTAGGGGTAGCATCAATCTCTGCATTTCCTCCAGGAATGCTGTATTACTTTTGGTTTGCTATTTCTATAGATAGAAGCAGTACTAGGAGCTTCTCCTTAGCCTTTCCCACCACAGTAGCCCTCTCTACACAAGACAGGAGCCAATGTAGGGCATCTGCTAGCTGCTTGAGTATGTATCTCAGTTATGCATTCCAGAGACAGGGAAATGACCACAGGATGGGTGGTCAAGGGTCCTCCAGTCCCACAGAGAGGGATCTGGACTAAAACGCCATTGATTATTTGACCTCCATAAGCTCTCATTTGACTGGTGGACCATAGTGGCATTTTGGGTCTCTAGGAAATATTATCAGTTTAGAGCCAATGTCTAGAAATCCCTCGAAGATGCAGTTATGTTTCTCTTCCCACACAAAGCACACCCATCAGTCGATCCCTTTGTAGAAGGGCAGAGAAAGCCTAACAGTGTGTGACTTTTGGCAATGTAGCAAGGCCCTTCCTCAAGTGGATGCAGGCTCCCTTTCGTTCAAAAGGTTTTGAGTCTACAAAGGGGCTCACGTCTGGGAATTTACTGAGGGGCTAGATGTTTTGTCATCTTTTATATTAGACTTCTGTTCATGAGACCTAGAATTCTCCTGCTTGTATATTAAGAACTTAGTAGACTGAACATCTGTTTCTTTTCTAAGGACACCATGATCAACTAGCCAATGCCATAATTCTCTGAGCGTCAGACTTTTCTGATTACTGCGTTGACTGTGCTGTCCATTATAGTAACCATACCCCCCTTCCTTTGACAGTTAAGTACCACCCATTGGGCCCTGCCATCCAGTCCCCATTATACCTACTGCATTTGTAGATCTCAGTCCAATGGTAGCAGTTTCCCACTATAATTTCCTACCTACGGAGAAGAGTGACTAATGAACTCTTTAATGATGCTGGTGCTTCTCTCATTGTTGGTTTGCAGCCTCCTTGGGATCTTCACTGATATAATCTGAAACTGGCCCCCATATGCAGAGAACAGGGGGAAACGGAAAGAAGAGGCAGGCCACTCCTGACTGGTAGGTGACAGGTTTAATAAGCAAAGAAAGTTACATATGTGGCTTGTCTTGAGAGGTCACAAGATGAGTAGATGTGCACACTCGTTCACTACATCTTAAACGTTTATATAGAGTCCTCAACTGAGTTTATTCACATAGACCATTCACATGGTCTCAACACCACATCACTATCTCAAGACTGTGTCCTTAGAGAAGCTTCTAGGGTCAGGGAAGACAAGTGGAATTTGCATTCCAAGGTAGGGGAAGGGATGTGAACACTGGGTCCAGTGTTCATTTTTTCTTGACAACCTCCTTCAACACCCACAACTTTATTTTTCGTTTGGTGGGAAACATGTGTCCTCTAGACACTCTTGGGTAGGTGAACAGGTTTGACATGATAACTTTACTTGAATATTTCAATCTCCCTAAGTATTTGGATACCTTCTTCTATCATATTACCAAGGCATCAGGCAAAAATGGGCAAGCCTCCTTAGGCAGGGATAGAATTGCTGCTTCTGCAAAGAAGGCTTAGCAGAATTTAGGGGTTTTCAGCTTCATTAGGATTTCTCATATGTCCTCTTCCGATTTTGGGGCGTCCCGTTTCTTCTTAATCCATGCCCTAACTTTACCAGAAGACCCCCTGCAAGGCTGGGAATACAATCTGTGTAGTAAGTTAGCAGTTCAGGTATCCCACAGGATACTACTCCGGGTTTGATTTTCAGAAAGCTCAGGACTGAGGCTAGGAGATAAGGGTTTCTTTCTGGGAAGAGATAGAAGATTTCAGGATTTTATTCTAAGCTCCATAGGAACTTTGGAGAGGTTTAGGCAGGGTAGTGACATGTATTGATTTATAAGTAAAGAAAATTTCTTTAGCCTCTGTGTTAAAGAGGACTTGGAGGGGGAAATGAAGAGATTATCGTAGTACTCCCGTAAGATGACTGTGGCTTGGACCAGAGATGTAGCAGTGGAGATAAAAATCAGCGGGTCAACATGGAATAGACTTTGAAGGTAAAGGTAACAGGAATTGCTGATAGATGGGCTGTGGGGGTAACAGAAAGAAACCAAGATGTGTTCTGGGTGTTAGCTTGAGCAACTGGGTATTGACATTAACCCCTATGGGAAATATAATAGTTACAGGTTTGGGGGTGGGAGGAATCCATAATTAATAACAACTAATCAGTAATTCATGATGAGAAATCTTATTGACATCAGTGTGTGGATGTTAAGTAGGCAGCTGAATTTTGCCCCTCACTCATTTCCTCACTCCAAATAGGCTTCTGTCCTTACACGGTCCACAATTAGATTTCACCAAATTATCCCCAGAATGTCCTTAGAGCATTTCTTCTTCTGATAGAGGACCCAGTGGAGAATCACACTGTGTTCAGTTGTGAGATCTCTTCAGTCTCTTAAATCTGGAACAGTTCTTTTGCCTTTGTCTTTCGTGACCTTGAAAGTTTTGAAGCGAGCAGGCCAGTTGTTAATGTAGAATGCCCCTCGGTTTGGATATGTATCTTCATGGCTAATGTCAGATTAAATATTTGGGGCAGGAGTGCTACATAAATTATGTGGTGTCCTTTTCAGCACATCACATTGGGAGGCACATGGTGTGGCTTTGTCCTACTCTTGGTCTTGTTTGCTGTGATCACTTTGTTAACCTTCCACACTGCTCTAATTGTAGGTTTATCATTTCCCTCTTTGCAATTCATAAGTAATCCATGGGGAGATACTTTGAGATAGTAAATGACATAGTCCTCACCAAATATTCACCCCATAGTTTTCGCATCCATTGATGATTTGTTCCTGAATCAATTATTATGTTGATATTTGCAAGACAGTGATTTTTAACTGACTAAATCCTCCTTTATCTGTTAGTTGTCATTTCAACCAGAAGGATAGCTACCAGACAATATTGAGGTGGCATAGGTCTGTCTTCCTAGACTATGAACTTTCTGAGAGCAGGTACTGTTTATTTAACTCGAACACCAATGCACAACGCACAGTAGGTGCTCAATAAATACATATGGAAATAAACTGTACTAAAATCACCCTGAAAATGGGGATCATATGAAAAATACCTACCTCAAAGGTTTCTGTGCCACCAGAAATGTGATTTTATACCGAGGGAGCTTTGTAACCTGTACCGGGCTTGGCAGACGGTGAGATCCTTGTTAGGGGCTTGCGCCTCCCTCAAGGCACATTGTAGTGGAGCCCATGATTCCCCACTCCAGCAGGAGGGGGGACGTTAGTGGGATGATTATGGAAATCAGTGTTTAAGAAAATGGAAGCAGTAGCAGATTCTCCCCAGAGCCTTCACCCTCCTCTCTCTCCTTTGAATTCTTCACTTCTCTTTGACTGCTTCAAGAAAGGGCTGGGTGGGTGCTACTGCTTTGTCGGTTCTCTCCCCCACCCTCCCTCTTCCTTCTGCCACACCACTCTGCCTGTCTCTCCCGCTCTCTTTTCTAGAAAAGCAAAAACTTTCCTGCAGCTGTCAGGCTTCTTTCCCTGAAGAATATCTCTAATCGCCCCGCCTGATTGGGTCTCGTTAGCGGGCTGGTGGCATTGATTGTACTCAATCAGCATCCTCCTGCCCAGCTGGGAAAATGTCCCATTTATTCCTCCATTTTATCTACTCTTCCCTCTACAACTATTTTACAGCTTTTTTCTGGGATTAAAAAAATAAAAAAAAAAAGCAAGCCCAAAGACCCAAATTTTCTGCTGTCCCTGGCTGTGGAATCTTTAATGACTTTACTTTGCATAAATCTTTCCTGTTATGTCTATCCTAGAGAATTTCTGAAAGTTCCCAGCGGGATCTCTGGGGGCAGCCACACCCTCCTCCCCAACTTTCACTTGTCAACAATAATGAAGGAGTAACAGTTGACAAAATGTGTTTGCATAGATGAGCTCATCTGTGCATCATCGTCATCATTGTTATCATCGTCATCATCGTCATCATCATCACCATCATCATCATCATTGTCATCATCGTCATCCCTGCTTTGTGGATGAGAAAGCTGAGGTCCCGGTAAGTTAAGGGACTTGCCTTGATCATACATCTAGCAGGTGGCAGAACCGGGGCTCCAACCAGGTAATTGGCAGGGAAGTGTGGCCCTATTCCAATTCCACAAGCCCAGCCCTTGGCCCAGGTACTGGCAGCTTCACCCTGTGGCAGAAGTTTTCCTGACTTTGGAAAAGCCGGGGCAGCCTCATGTCCCTGGCATAGCCAACAGCCCAGGTGGGCGAGGCAGCCTCTTGGGAGCCCTGACAAACCTCAGACTCCAAATCTCTCCCTTGCTGATCTGACACAGAATTAAGGGACTTGGAGAAATGTACTCCAAGAAAGGTTGGTTCAGTTAGCCCTGGTTGGAGAGAAGGAAAGAAGAGGAAAAGGTTCAGGTCGTGACGGGAAATTCCTCAAGGCACATCAGACCCAGATGGAACACAGGAGACGCAGGTGTCCTTTCTTGACTCTGGCACCTGGTACAGAGAGCAGGCAGACTCACGTGCTTGCCACGGGACCAGAGCTGACGTCCTAAGACCTGGGGTCGAGTCCAGGTTTCCTGCCTGGTGGTCATGTCACCTGGGGCAGATCACTTACATTGTTCGTCTTGACTAAGGGCAGTTTGGGGCGTTGAAAGGGTGCAAGCCCAAACCCTCTTGACATCCCAAAGAAAGAGAGTTTGTCAATGTGAGAAATGGATTGAGATTCAGAACATAGACCGTGCACCGTGTGAGAGTTCTAAGTGTTCTATGATAATGTGGAAACCGAAGAATTTCCATCAAGATTGAAAAGAAAAACGTGAGCACTTTAGTATGATTCAACCACTCATGCTTTAATCTAGACATTTCTACGCAGATGGCAAACTGCTTGTGCTCACACACCAATTCTTTTACCCACGTTCATGCGTGCGGTACTTGTCATCATTTGGTTCTCTCCTGCTTTCCTTCAGTTGTCTGAGGTTTTGTTTACTGCTGGGTATAGCTTCTTTATTGGCCACTTTATTTCAAAATACTATCAAATCATTTTTTCATCCCTCTAGTAAAACTCCTGTGTTGTGTGTGACTGTAGCATGAAGGACAGTAGGATTTGTTCCTACCCCGCACTGACTGTGAGCATTTTAGCCATGCTAGGGGTAACTTGCCTCCGTTTCCTCACCAGTAACACAGACTGATCATACATCTCATGAGGTTGGAACTTCAGTGGAACTCCTGGGTGTAAACGTCTTTTTTAAAAATAAAAAGCACTACTCAGATTTCAGGGATTCTTTGCACTTCTATGCATTTCATCACATTTCATGTTTCCTGTTTGTCTGCCCTATCTCTCCCACTTACCTGTAAGTAACTGAGGGGTGGGGGAGCCTATCTTATTAATATTAATATTTTGAGTGGGTTGCATATTGTCTGACACACAGCAGGTGCTTAATACGTCTTGTGTGGATGCGTGGATGGGTGTGTGCCTGGACGCATGCCTGAGGAATAGACGAGAAGATTGTTGAGCTGAAATGGGGGTACAGGATCCACTGAACAACAATTACAGTAACAATTCTCCCCCTTTAGCCTTCACTACCATCCGTATTCCCATTTTACAAATGAAGAAAAGCCGAAGCTCTCAAAAGCTCAGACTAGTAAATAAATAGCAGAGTTGGGATATTCAAGCCAGATTCACCCCTAAACTTAAGTCCTCTTTCTGGAAGGCAGAGAAGGACAAAGGATTGCAGAAGACCAGAATTTCCCATCAACATCCATTTGCATCTCTGATACCCCCAGCTCCTTGCAAATTATGTGATCCAATGCATCGACGGTTCTGTTTCTGTTCATTTGATTTGGGATTCTGTCACTGGTAACCTAAGAACTTAGATTAATGCGCTCCCCCGTACCCACGTCCCCGTAGCATGCTTCTTATACTTTATTCTAGCATCAGTGTCTCTGCCTGATAGTACACCTCTTTATTCATATCTCCCTTTCCACCAGATGGTTCCCCCGGAAAGTATGGGTCATATCTAATTTATTTATCGAACACCATCTATGTGGCAGGCTTTTTGCTGGGTTCCAGTAGCCTGCAATTTAGACAAGGTACAATAAACATGTGTGTGTGTCTTAATAATGGTAACATACAACTCCTTTATACTTGGGGATTTGTCCTGATTTCCCTGGACACTAATTAAGCCCCTACTATGTGCCAAGTCCCCACATACCAGAAGATTTTACAGCGGTATCGTATTATCTCTGTTTTACCTCTCAAAGGTCTCTTGGGAACAGGTAACACTTCATGATCTACCACCACCATTTCCTCTTTCTTCCTTCGGGAGGAACAGAAAGTCCCCCTCAAGCCATCAGCAAACACACAGTCAGAATATGATGAAGATAGTTTGGATCTTTGTTTTAAAACCTTGTTAAATTTCCTGTTTAAAAATGTTTTGTTCCCGTAGTGAGAGGAGGTCTTTTAGAAATCAGTTCTGAAGAGGAGTCTTCGTCAGGCAGGCAGCGTTCAAAGCAGTTTGGAGAGAAAGCCCGTTGCTAGGGGCAACAGTAACTTCTGAGGGGGAATCTCTGGATGTGGATATAAAACCAATGTCTTGGGGAGCCGGTGGGGGGGGGTCAGCTCCCAGAGGAGCCCAGGGATGGGGAGTGGCGGGCAAGCCCGGGACTGTGGGGGCTGCCCTCCTGCGGTGCCCAGCAGGCTGTAGGGACCACGCGCACGGGGATGAGGCCGTGACTCAAGCCACACAGGGGGCGGCCTTCAACCTTCTGACAGGGTCACTAGGAAATCAGAAGGGTCTCCAGTGGAGCCCTGAAGCCCTATCCCATGGAGCAAGACAGACCAGATTGGAGCCAGGCACGTTGTTTGTGTGGTATTCATTGGAGCTCTACCCCCTGGCATCCATCCATCTGTTCTCCGTCCCTGTGGTTTTGTCCTTTCAAGGATGTCATATCCATGCAATAATATGAGACTGCTTTCTTCCACGCAGCACAGCACCTACGAGACTCCTCCAGGCTGTGTCTCTCCACGGTTCCTCTTTGTTGCTAAATAATACTCCACAACATGCGTGTACCGTCCGTCTCCATTACTTGTGGATTCTGTGTGCGTAAAGTTGCCTACTTGCTAAAATCTGTGACCCCTACGCTGGTACCCGCGGCGCTTTGGTGGGTATTTACAGACACGTGTGGAGTTGAGAAAAATTCGAGTCACTTGATGCACACATTGCCAGCTGAGGTCGCACAAGACGACGCTCAGCCTCTTGTTTCAGCTTTGACGCTGTGAACAGGCGTCCTTCCCATGGCCTCCCTCATGCCATCCCTTCCCGCTTTTTTTTGTGTGTGCTTTTTGTTGGTGGTTTTGCTGCTTCAGATGGCCCTGAGCATAGTGCTGCCTTGCGTTCTACAGTTCCTAGAAGCCCGTGATGTGCCTCACGGAGAGAAATGCACGTGTTACGCAGGCTCTGTTCAGGAGGGAGGGATGGTGCTGCTGGCTGCGAATTCAATGTTGATGAACCCACCACATGCATTAAATAAGCCGCCTCTAAACAGAAACTCACATAAAACAAGGTGACGTGTTGGTCAGTTGACGAAAATGTTGTGACCAGCGACTCACAAAAGCTAACCCTGTATTCCCCCTGGAGACAAAGGTTTGGTCATGGCTCATTCAGTGACTCTACAGAGCACGACTGCTGTGAATAATGAGAATCGACGGTAGTGGTGGTATTTGTTGAGCTGAGCTCTGGGCTAGTTAGAGTGAATCTCAAAACCCGGTGCCTGACCTCACGGTGCTTACAGTTTGGTGGTGATGGCAGGTCGTTCACAGCAGCGTTGCTTAAGGAGATTGCATTCTAGTTCATTGATCTTAGTTAATTTAGTTTTTGGAAGGTCCAGAGGAGCTGAGAGTCTCAGGTTCTGTGTGCGCCTAAGAGAAGAAGGAGCCAGTTCTGTCCTCGGGAGGACACAGAGGCAGACGGGGAGAGAGGACGGGCGGGCTCTGGGAAGACCCGTGTCTGCCACGGCCCCTCTCCTGGATGCCACACGATCCCGGGAGCATTTATAAACTTGGGAAATTCTTGGAGCGCATGGGTTTTTTGCAGACCATCCATGGGGGTCCTAGGCTTTATGCCCCAGGCAGGGCAAAGGAGAATGGAGGTAATGCTTTGGAAGGAGGAGGAAAGACATCGGGGACCAGGAACGAAGTAGCTGTAGGGACCCCTGGAAGTTGGAGGTGGCGCTGGATCCCCCACCTTGGTCAAGTTCACCTGTATTTGGGGCGTGGGCAGGCCTCGGGCAGCATCTGTCTTATACGTAAACCAGTGGTCCGGGGCTAGAGGAGCTGCATCATCGACGACTGGAGTGCGGGGGACGAATTCCGGGATTATCCGAGTCGGACGTGGGCGGCACTGGTCTTCCCTTCCCCCGAGCTCCCGGCTGAACGTCAAGGCCCTTTCCTCCCCGTCTCTGCCGTCATCAGAACGGCAGTAAACGATCTCTAGCGCGTAAAGTCTCATTTCTGTTTACAAGGATATTTTGTATGTATTATTTCCATGATTCTTGACCTTTTCTTTCCAAGACAGATGGCTTTTAAGTTTACAGATGCCTGGGACGGGGGTGACCGGCTGTGTGGCGCTGTGTTCCTACCCCGGCTTACCCAGGGAAGGACGCTGACGGGCAAAGGACGTGCTGAAAGGGATGATTTTGAGCCCGCTCTAGTCTATGTATCTAGTACGTCTAGCATAAAGTACAAGGCTACTTGTCACAATCCGGAGACGAGTTGGGAATTCTGCCTTCTCTCGTACCATGTTCACAGCCTTGTGGCATCACCACTGCACCTAGAACTGTTACTGCGAGGATCACACAGACGGGCGACAGTCCTCACTGGAGCCGCGAGGGGTCTAGCGCTCCGGATGGACCTAGATCAACTCAGAAGATACACTTCCAGCCGCCACGCCAGGTTTTCTAGGTCTTTTCTGACCTCTGTGAGCGCTCGGTCGCCAGCCAGGAAGGAAGGTTTCCACAACCCCCACCATGCACCCCCTCCCGCCCCCAGACCATGAAGGAGACCGTCCCCTCCCCCTGCACAGCATCCCCCAAGTCTGGGGCGGTGCCTAGGGAGATGAACGTGGTCTGAGGAGGCAGAGGACGGGAGGGCCGGCCCTGTCCTCCGCCCCCGAGAGCTTCGGAGGTGAGGCCGGGCGCCAATGGGGCCCCAACGTTGGAGCTCAGGCTTCCTGCTCAGCTCTCCTCTCCCGTGGAGCTGTCTCGGAGAGAGCAGCTCTTGGCTTTGCTCCCTCTCTCTCCTCTCTCTGCCCCAGGGAAGGGATCAGACTTATCCACTCAGTGATCTCAGGAGAATCCGTGGGGCACGGACCTCTCCATTCAAGGTCAGATTGATGGCAAGAGCCCAAGCTACTTCCTGCCCACCTGTGACCCCCGTCACCCTTGGGCAGCCCTCCACTGTCACCTCCCTGTGCAGAGCCTTCCAGTGCGTGCTGCATGGTCAGAGCCCCCTGGCTTGAGGGTCCAGGGGGTCCATTTGCCCTCTCACTCGGCCACACCCACCACCTTAGTCTTTGCGGCAACGAAGGCGGCATTTCCATCTCCCAACAGCCATCATGTCTTTTCCCCTTAGTTTCCTTAGAGCATGGAGAAAGTGGGTGGACCCTCCTTTGATGGAGACACGGCAAAGGATTCTTTGCTTCTCTTCCACCGAGGAGGTCTGTCCCTCTTTTCCGTCCCTGGCTCCAAACTCCCGGCCCCCGAGAGTCTTCTCTCCGGATTAGCTGCTAATTTCTGAGCCATGGCTTTCCTCCCCGTAGAACGGAAGGATATGCTGAAAGAGGCCTGAGGGATTATCTGGGTTGACTTCCCTCTGCAGCTCCGGGAAGGCAGGGGGGTGGTGGGCTTCTTAGAAGAGCTGGTGTGGTTTGGGGAGGAGTCTCAGCCTCTCTGAGCATCATTTCCTCGCTGGCAAAATGGAGCCAAATCGTTTCTGCCTCTCCGTGTTGTGGTGAGGATGGTGCAGGATGGTGCCTTACCAGGTTTAAAGCCTATGCAAGTATGCGTTGTTCATGTTGGCAGGGTTTCAGGGGGTGTTTTGAGGTTATTCTTTTGTTGTTTTTTTCTGGGGTTTTCCAGGTTTTTGAGGAAGGGGAGTTAAAAGGGCCCCAGCTTGAGGAGGCTGAGGGCTTTTTCAGGATCCAGAGGCGTGTGGTTAGATGGTAGCGAGTCCTAAAGAAAGCACTCTGGACTATGGGTTTTTGGACCTGTCCAAGCTCTTGTGCCTAGATGTGTGCCCGGAAGGGGCAGATGGAGTATGGCGTCCAGGCCTGGAGAAGGAAGTCAGAGGAGGCTGTGTCCCCACAGGTGCTTCTGAACTCCAGGACCTTGTTGTCAGGGCTCAGGGGTGCCTCCGCCTGGAGCCCCCACCCCTGGCAGAGTTGGTGTAGGCGCAGAATCTCAGCACCCCATCTACTTTTCCGTCCACAGCTCCCCACCCCTGCGTACCCCCGAGACTGTCGGGACAGCCGTGAAACCCAGCGTCCCCCAAGATCCACCCCTGCTCCCCACTTAGCCCACCCTTCCCACCTTCTGCACTGTCTCCTTGTGACCTTGAAGGTCTTATAAAGACCTGGAAAGGGTCTTCTCCTTGGAGATGGGTGACAGCCCCAAACGGCCGGTCCCTTCTAGCCCGCGGTGTCTCTTCCCTGTAAGAAGGTGACCTCGGTGCTTCCGCTCGTCAGAATCACTGTCAGACATTTTTATTTCTTTGAATATATTTTTGTTAAATGTGTACTGATTTATTTTGAGCAGGAGAGGGGCAGAGAGAGGGGGAGAGAGAGAATCCCAAGCAGGCTCTGTGCTGTCAACGCAGAGCCCGATATGGCGCTCGATCCCATGAACCGTGAGATCATGACCTGAGTCGAGATCAAGCGTCAGACCCTTAACCCACTGAGCCGCCCGGGAGCCTGAGAAAATTTTCACTCGTGCTGGTTTATGTTTGACTCTGTGCAGGTCAGTGTGGCCTCACTGCCCTGGAGAGACAATGTGTGCGTGTGTGTGCGCACGCGCGTGTGTACACACACAGGTTTTGCTCACATCAAACAAACTTGTTGTAGGAGCACCTGGGTTTACACTAATGATGCATTAGGGGGTGATTATTCACTTTATAAAAAGACTCATGTGAGGATTCCCCTAGTGCGTTTATAATGCGATTCAATTTATACCGTATTCAGCCACCATCTATTGTGTGAAGGGGAGGCTCTCTCTGCGTAAACAAGAGCCTGTGTAGGCAGTGTTTCGAGCATTAGGGAAGGAAAGAATTAGAGATACCAAAGAGGTTTTTATTGCTGCTACAATGAGTAATTCTAGTGCCTGGGTACAAAGGTGACTGGATGGAGATTTCCGTAGCCTCTGGCATCGCTTCTCGGCCTTTTGGCTAAGATCAAGTGTGGTATCCGTAGCCTCTGGCGCACTTTGTGCCCCGGGGCCGGGCGAGAGGGCCCGCCTCCTGCTCACAGGTCAGGCCTGGGATTAACGGGGACCCACGTGGGGGCCTGGAGTGGTCAGGGCCCGGGAGCCAGCAGCTCTGGCTTTGGTCTCAGGGGTTACAAAGGAGAGGAGAAGAGGGCACCGTTTCGTGGCTTATCCTTGGGGTCATGAGGTTCGGGTGCCTGGGCTGAGGCCAGTCGGGAGACTCATGAGGAGGATGGAGGCCCCAGGATGGCACAGGGTTCTGGCCGGTGCTGAGCGCTTCCACAGCCCGCCCCTCACCCCGGGCCCTTTCCCCAGGGCCACAGGCCGCAGCCCACGTCCGAGTTTTCCTTGTCCTTGGCCTCCGGCAGCATTTTGCTGTGCCAGCCGGGCAGACGAGAGGCTCCTGCTGTGAGGGCTGCACCCTCTCTCTCCCGCATCTCCTTCCGTCTCCTCTCCTGCTCTCCGGAGTCGTCACTAGTACAGGAAGACGTGAGTTCCAGGACATGGAGCCGCACTTTATCAGGCAAGCAATGGAGGAGGAGCACAAGTTCATGGTCCGGGGAGTGATTTGGTTATAGGTTGGGGTTCATGAAGATGGTCTGAGGGAGGTGGGTGAGGGCCGTGCACCTGTGGGGAGGGCAGGGCTGCTGGCGGGCCGCTGAGCGGACGAGGTCTTCAGGGTGAGACAGTGGCCTATGGGATGGATGTGAGACCCGGTGAAGGATCCAGAATGAGGGGAAGGGATGGCCTTCAGATGCTTAAAGACCATCCCTGACCGATTGTGTCTTCAGGAAAAGCATCTCCATCAGCTTTGCCTGGCTCCAGAGCTAACTGGCCCCTCTCCCTTCATCCTTGGGCACGCCTCTGAGCCCTGGTCCTCTGAGCCCCGGTCCTCCGAGCCCCGGTCCTCCGAGCCCCGGTCCTCTGAGCCCTGGTCCTCTGAGCCCTGGTCCTCCGAGCCCCGGTCCTCTGAGCTGTGCCTGAGTAAGAGTCAGACTTGCTACCACAGGATTATGACCACCCCCTGCCCGCCCCCGCCATGATAAACAGACCTGGAGCAGAAAGGGCCAAGTCCACCCTGGAGTTCTGTGGGGCCCCCGTCTCTCTGCTCATATCGACGCCCGGGCCTGGCGTCAAGGGCCCCGAGGAGGGCTAGCAGCTGGCTCAGGCCCGGGGATGCGTACCGCTGAGCCCCAGGCCCCTGCATCGGGCATCTTCAAAGGGATCTTTGGTGTCGCCGACCAAGTCAGCAGGGGCTGGGCGGGAGCCTGGAGCTTTATTAACTAATCTCTGGTACTTGAGTAATTTATTATGTTTAAGCGGGTGCCATCAGTCTCTCCGCAGCGCCCGCGTCGCTGGGAAATAAATTAAAGGCTGTCCAGAGATACTTGGATCATCTGTGTGATTGCTGGGCTGGTGAGATGGAGGTTTAAGGCTCTCTCTTCTTGCAAATTGGAAATTAGGAATTAATAAGACAGCAGGCCAAAGAGCTGCCGTGGTAGTGGCTATTTGGCTGCGGGGCCGGGACTGGGGGCGGGGGCTGCGGTCTGGGAGGGCGGGGTGGGGAGGAGCCAGCCGAGCCCGGCCAGGCGGCCGTGCGGTGGGCAACGCGGGGGGCCTTGCGCTGCTGGGCGAGGGGCCCTGCGTTGGCGTGTGTCGGCGGACTTTTCTCTCCCGAGAACGGTGGAGGGGGTAACGGAGAGCCTTAGCCTGGGAGCCGGTGCCTTGTGGCCCCAGCCGGGCCTCTGGCCGGCGGTGCGACGTGGGGCGGACCCCTTCCTCTTCTGGACTTCAGCCTCTCATCTGCCAGATGAGGAGGTTGAACTCAGAGCTGACACATCCGTTAGGCACATGATGTTTTAATTTCTCTTAAAGTCAGAAGAAAAACAATGAACTTGGAGGCTGAAGACAATGCTTTAATCTAGAGGATGACTATATCCATCCTTATACCGAAGCGGTTGTAGAAGGTACTTTTCAGTGGCAGCATTTTCCTGGGCGGATGCAGGGCTCCCAGAACTTCTCACGCAGCCTCTGTTAGCCTCGCTGGCCCCAGAGGCCCCTCCTGCCCTGACAGCATCTGGCTCCCAGAACCTTCCAGAGCCTTGTCCGCTTTCGTCTCTTGGTTGATCTTGGCTCTCGCCGGTGAACTCCTGGAGAGCAGGGGCTGCATCCAGCCACGTCTGTCGCCCCTGCTCCTGCAGCAGGGGCTTTGTGGCCACGGAAGGAGCCACCCTCTGTGTGGAATCCAGGCGTGCGGGCTTTCTGCTGCCCCGCGCTGCTGCGTCCACGCTGCCTTCCGGGGAGGAGACCAGTGAACTGGCCTTGGAGCCAGAACCACCTTCTCTCGAGAGCCGCTAGGAGCAGGCCTTGCCCTTGGGCCCCTGTCTCGGCCCTTGAACCCAACCTCACCCCTGCCTCTTGCTTTCCTGCCCCCACCAACTCTTCCAGAAGGGAGCAGCTCAGGCTTCAGCGGCTGGCGCTGGGCGGCCCGTGGGCACTGGGCTGGGGGCCCAGAGTGGGTCGGAACCCCCTCGAGAGCCCTGGCCTGTAGTTGGGTGGCCTCACCACCAGGTGGCAGGCTTGCTCTACACAGATGCCTTGGCAGGAGCATTTGCCTGGCAATGGCTGGAGGTGTTGGAGGATGCCAGGCCAGCCCGCGGCCGGGGGCGTGGAGGCCGGCGTGGGCGGCTTCAGAAGCAGGGCTGAGGCCTCTCAAGTTGGCACTGGGCTCCCGCTGAGATCCTGGCTCCAAGGGCACCTTGGTCTCCTTGAGAGAGCCTCCATCCAGGCTGCTGTCACGTCGTGGGGCAGAGAGCGCCCCCTGGAGTAGGGAGGGCTGAGTTGCCGCCCTTGAGATCTGTGACCTGAGCGGGTGCATGGGTGGTGGGGTGGCCAGAAACGCATCCGGTATCTTCGGAGGCATTCCAAGGACCCTGGATCTGGAGAGAAAGGAACTTCCCCATCTCACTACTTAGACTATCCCTGCTCCGGGCAGGGTGGCCCCCGTGGCCCCCACCTCTGCCCACCCCTCTGCCCAGCATGGCCCAGACCCTTGACACTGAAGCACCCTGGGCTGAAGCACCCTGGGGTGCGGCAGCTCCTAGGAGCCAGGACTCCGAGCACACTTGGGCCCAGGCTCTCTTTCCACCGGGAGAGAACAGGGAAAAATCCCAGCCCTGGTCTAGGGAGCCCCAAGAGGAGGAGGGGAGGGTGAGGGGCAGAGTGAGAGGTGGTCCCGGCAGCAGAGAAAGGGAAGGCAGCCTAAGCTTACTGGAGAGACCGGTCGGGGCCCAGATCCAGGGAAGGGAGCGGGAGCACTCAGCCTCTCCTGGCACAGCTTTGTCTCAGGCAGGACAGGACCTGGAGTCCTCCTGGGACTCCGGAGTGGCAGCGATGGCTCTGTGCCGCCACAGCCAGGCCCCAGCCCCGCTCCGCTGCAGACTCACACCGTTGTGCCCAGCGTTCAAGTCAAAAGGCCCAGAAATAAGCCCTGGACTTTCCTCCCCTGTCTCCCTCGGCTTCGCGCTCCCCCGTGCCCGGGCCAGTGTCTGGCCCTGCCTCCAGCCCTTTCCCTGCATCCTGGTCTCTGTTCATGTTTCAGAGACTGCGGGATTGTACATGCCATGGGCTCTGCCCCCCACCCCACCCCTGCCAGCATCCGTGGTGCCGCCTGTCAGCTCTCCCCCGGACCCTTCCTCTGTGCGTTCTCAGCACACGAAGCATCGACTGCCCCCGGACGGGGGTCAGTCCTGGTGGGGCACACGTGCTCTGGGGGCCCGGGTCTCTCACTCGTAGAGTTCACAGGGATGAGTCTGAGCCAGAGCCTGAGAGAGACCGGGGGAGGAGACAGAGGCGGAGAGACAGGGGGCCAGGAGGCAGGTGGCCGGTGGCCAACAGAGAAAAGATACTGGGTTTGGGGGAGATGCAGGGAAAGACAGGAGGACAGAGAGCAGAGGAGGGGGAGGGGAACAAGAGACAGAATGAGAAAGGAAGAAGGGACAGAAGAACCAAAAATAAAAGGAGAAGGTTGGAAATGAGATACACTGCAAACCAAGGATGGAGGAAAACAAAAGAATAAAGGGAAAACACCCAAAAGACCAGAAAGGATAAGTACATAGACATATGCAGATACGTGCGTCGGCGTGGCGCGAGTGGGCGTGGCCACTGGCCATCCCTCGCCCTGCACCTCCATCCCCTGACCAGCCTCCGGTTCTTGAGAGGGGGGTGGTCTCCGGTGATCTTCCCGTGGTGGGCCACCTCCCCACCCCCAAAGACCCCTCCCGCTTGGGCTAGATGCACAAAGGGGCCAAAGTCTCCATGCCTCACACGTGTCTCCCAAAATTGGATCCAACCGCCTCTCTCCCTTCCTCTCTCCCTCCTAGTTTCCTTAGTAACTGACAGCTCCCCAGCGAATTCCAGACCCCGGGTGACAGACTGCTGTCACTGTCACAAGCACACTCTCTCTCTCTCTCTGCTGCCCCTCCCCCCTCATGGATTCACAGACTTGGGCGGGGGTGTGAGGACGCCTGGGTAGGCTCAGGGGTAATTAAAACATGTACCATTTATTCCATAACAGGGAGCAGAACTTTAATTACTCACTCTGAGGGTGAGGGCGTGAGTGAGGAGGTGGCTATTGGGGGGATTGGGGAGGGGGACGGGACGTGTCTGCCTTTCTTCTCTCCTCTCCATCTGCCCAACTTGGATGGCAGAGGTGGGAGGTGAGTTCTGGGAAGCAAAGGGGTGCTCGGTGCGGGTGGGGAGGGGAGGCTGCGGGTGAAACCTGATTGTGTTCATTAAGGCAACACAAAACTGGGAACCGTAATAATAATTAAATTAATTATAAAAGCAATTTGCTTTTGAAAATTTGATTTGACAGCTTACTAGTGGCTGCACTGATCTAGCAGCTCTGGCTTAAAAATAGTCGGAACAAAAAAACCAACTAGAAGAACCATCAGCTAATTTTAATTAGATGCCAGGATTGGTAAACAAAATTCCGCACCACCCTTTCATTGTGGCTGACTTCGATTTAAGGAGATGTCGGGATTGATTTGGGGAGAGGCCGGGGAAGGGAAGGTGCCTTTCGAAGACGGGATGGAGGCTCGGGGGCGGAGCGTGGGGTCTGGGCAGAGGTCTCCCCTGGGGTTGGTCCCTTCGTCCCTGCCCATCTGGGGATATTTGCCCAAAGGCCCTTCAGTGGTTCCTCGAGGGCTCAGAGAGTGACTTGCTGTGTGACCTTGGCAGAAGGCAGAAATGGCTCAGCTGTGACTTCGTGTGTGTGTGCGTGCGTGCATGTGTGTGTGTGTGTGTGTGTGTGTGTGTCTGTGAGTGTAGCGGGGGGGACATCACACTGACAGCATTCGCGGAGCCTGGAGAAACTGCCGAGAAGCAAGGAGACAGAAGACGTGCAGTGTTGGCCACACTCCCTGCCCCCCTACCTGGGTTCTAGAAAGCCTGGAGGTCTGAGGAAGCTGGGTCTGTACTCACTGCCCGGAAGCTTTGATGGAGACAGAGGAGGGGCTGGGCTCTGGCCGGCTGCCACTGAGCATGCTAGGACCTAAGGTCTGCAGGCCCCCCTGGGGCCCCCGGCCTCCCAAGGCCTATGCAGCCCCTGTCTGGTCTCCCCGGAAGTGGGCACATCCCTGCCTCAGGAGTGCCTCACTGTGCTGTCACTGCGGGGTCCCTGCTTCTCTCCCCTGCGGTGGTCCCCCCACCTGGCCAGTGCCCAGCGTGAAATGGCGTCCCAGAAACCCCTGGGGCAAAGGCCCCATCGTGACCTGCCTATAGACCTTTCCCAGCTAACATCTGACTGTCCTCCTCCTTCTGTCTCTGTTACTAAACCCGACACTGCCGCCCCCCACCCGCTCCCCTCCGGTCCTCTGCGCTCGTTACCGCCCTCCCCCCCGGACTGGCCCTGGCATAGGTCACCTAGAGCCCCTCACCCTTCACCTGGCTCCGTCCCCCTTCCCTTGTTCCCGGCAACACCTGCACATCTGACACCCCACCCTGGACAGCTGTCTTCGGGGCCCGGCCCAGGCCCTGACCACCCCGGGGTCACCTTCAGGATGACGTCATGATGGCGTTCCCCAGTTTCCACCGAGGTGCGCTGGCTCGGGCTCCGGTGCGGTAGACAGCCGGGGAGGGCCGCGGCTCGGCCCCCCTCCCCCCCACTTTCCAACCACCCGACAGCGTTTCCACTTAAAGGTCCCTGTGTGTCTCAGGGCCAGCGTTTGGAACGAGGCGTGCCCCCCGCCCCCACCCCTCTCTCCTGGGCCACCCGGGGTCCAGCCTGCCCTTGCCCTCGCTGAGTGTGGCCTTGCACTCTGACCCGCCCCTGGCCACCCTGCAGCTGAGGGGCCCCCTGGCTGTGGCCGGCGTGGGGTGCTCTGGTTTTCCTGTGGTGGGCTCGCGCAGCGGCAGGTGGAGCTGCCCCGGGCTTGGTCGTGTCTGGGGAGGGTCGGGGTGGGGGCAGAGGGAAGGGAGGGCAGAGGAGGGGGGCTGCACACATCAGCCGGCCCGGAGCCCGGAGCCCGGAGCCCGGAGCGGCGGAGATGCACCCGAGAAGGACTTGAACTCACAGGTGTAGGGGAACCCGTGATGTGGGGCAGGCAGGGGAGGGGGGGTCTGCCCCCCGGAAAGAGGCTTCCGGCCCAGGGCTGAGCCGTGAGCAGGGACTTCCCAGGGAGGAGGGCAGATCGGCAGTGAAGGGAGGAGGGAAGCACAGAGGAGATAAGAATCGAGCCGTGGGCTTGTGGTCTGACAGGAGTCCTGACACCAGGAGGTGCGCTGACCCCGGAGGGGGGCTGGGACAGGCCGCGGTCCCTGCCCCGAGGGTCCCTGCTCCAGGCAGGGTGTGCCGTGTGTGAGTGTGAGTGTGTGGGTGTGACTGTGAGTGTGAGCGTGTGTGAGAATGTGAGCCTCCGTGTGTGTGAGAGTGCACTGGTGTGGGTGTGGGAGTATGTGTGCCACAGTGTGAATGTGAGTGTGCATCTGTGAACGTATATAAGTGTGTGAGCATGTGTGTGTAAGATGGCGTATGTGAATGTGTATGGGTGTGTATGTAAGTGTGAGTGTGTATAGAAGTGTGTCTGCATGCATGTATATGCGTGTGCGTGTGTGAGTATACATAAGGGCACACGCGTGTGAGGGTGTGTGCATGCACATAACAGTGTATGATGTGTGCACAAGTGTTTATATATGTGTGTGTTCATGTGTATGTGTGTTTATATGCGTGCATGTAAGACTGTGTATGTTTGTGAGTGTATGTGTGACTGTGAGCGTGTAAGTGTGTGTGAATGTGTATGTGTGAGTGTATGTACATGTGTGTATGGGACTATATAAGTGTGTGTATACGTGTGCACGCAAGTGTGAGTGTAAGTGCATGTGTGAACGTGTGAGTGTGCATGTGAGTGTATGTATACACGTGTGTGCATGTGTGTGTGAGTGTATGTGTACATGTGTGTGCATATGTGTATATACATGAATGTGTGGGTGTAAGAGTACGTGTGTATGTGTATGGAAGTGTGAGTGTGTGTGAGTGTGTGTAAGTATGTGTAGTGGGAGTGTGTGCACGTGAGTAAGTGTGAGCATATGGGGGTTGTCCATACATGTGGGAGTATGTGCATGTGTGCGCACATGTGTACGTGTGAATGTGAGGGTGCGTGCGTGTGTCTGCGTGCACGCGCGTGTGTGTAGGAGTGTGAGTGTGTGCAGTGCATGGGGTGAAGGGGAGGGACAGAATCTGGATGGTTCTGAGCTCGCTGTTATGAGCTGTATGACTTTGGACAATTACTTAATTTCTCTGAGCCTCAATTGCATCATTTATGAAATGAAGATAATTATAGTATCTCAAAAATTGTTGTGAGGATGAAAAGAAAGAACATGTGAGAACCCCCAGCTGGGTTCCCAGACTTGACCCGTGTGTAAAGGGTGTTACATTCTGAGTGTTACGACGTCTACGGTTTCCACTCCTGCTCTTCCCTTCTTCCTAAGTGGCCGGGCCTGGCGTGTCCGGGCATGGTGTGGGCCAGCATGGCGTAGCTGGGCATGGCGTGTCCGGGTATGGCGTGGGCCAGCATGGCGTAGCTGGGCATGGCGTGTCCGGGCAAGGCGTGGCCCAGCATGGTGTAGCTGGGCATGGCGTGGCTGGGCATGGCGTGTCCGGGCATGGCGTGGCCCAGCATGGCATGTCCGAGCATGGCGTGTCCGGGCCTGGCGTGGCCCAGCATGGCGTGGCCGGCATGGCGTGGCCGGGCTGGGGTGACCATACAGCTCATCTGGTCCAACTTCCTCACTTCAGGGCTGGGGCCACGCCGCCCCGTGAGGCAGGAGACTAGCCAGGGCTGGACCCGAGCCTCGGGACTCTCACACCAGTGCTTTCTTTGTCCGCTGGGTCTAGAATTCTGAGTTCAGGTTAACACAGCTAGGAATCCATGAAACAGAGGCTGCAGGGAGGACCCGCGAGGGGGGCAGGAGCCGCGGCATGGCCACCGCCCTCTGGTGCCCACACCCTGGCACAGTCCGGCAGCTCTGCCTGGGGCTGGGTGAGCCGCGTCACTGGGCTGTGTGAGGCGCTTGCAGTCTTCTGACTGGAAATCCTTCACGTGTCTCTGGTGATGCCTGTGAGGGGAGAGAGGGTGCACACTTCCTCGAAATCCCTCTGCTCAATTTGACTACCAAGAAAACATCATCCACCCAGACCAGCTCGGTCTCTGCCAGGAAAGGGCAGGGGCCGAAAAGGGGAACCCAGGGCCCCTTGACCAAGCAGACGCAGGCGGTCGAGGAAGGTCCGAGGCGAGGGGCCTCTTGGCCCCTTGGGGACCGGCGTGGGTAGGCGTCCCCACTGCCTTTGTGGAAGAGGATGGAAGCCAAGGCCTGGGCCGGAAGAGCACCGTAGGCACTCAGAGAAGGTGCCAGAAAGAATTTTCAAAGACCATAGGACACAGGATCCAGGAACGCTCCTTCCTCCTGGCGAGTGTTTGGGAAGATGAAGGTGCGCATCTCCCCCTTTTCGGCTTTGAGAGCGGCCTCCACATGGGGATGGAGCCTGAGCGCCTGCAGACCCTCCCCCATCCTGCTCGGCCCCCAGAGGCGCCGGCCATGGGCGCCTGGGGTGGGCCCTTCCTATGCACCCAACTTTACAAAACGGATTTGGAAGTAATAGTTAAATACATCTAGAGTTTACTATAGGCCAGACGCTGTGCCAATTTTTTTACACGTTATTTTATTTGAAATTGTGTGTCCCCAACACAAACACAGATTTTTTAAAAAAAGTACACCAACTTTATCCTTTTGTGGCTTACTTTTTTATTGACTGTGTCTTGGAGAGCTTTCACGGTGGTCTGTTTTTCCACTTCATTCTCTTTAATCCCACTGTGTGTCCGTGCCAGGGCGATTTCATGACTGCCTCGTTCGTGGATACTTACCAGGTTCTGTTTTTTTATTATTATAAACAATGCCGAATTGAACATCCTTATGCATTAGTCTTTTTTGCAGGAAAAGTAAGGATCTTATAGTGTGATCCTTTCAGTGGAGCTCTGGATCAAAAGGCGGGTGTATTTCTTAGCTTGTCAGGTCCTTGTTTCTCTGCCCTGAGCTGAGATGTTGGGGTCTGTCTGCGGTTTGTCACGGCCCCACCAGAGCCGTCAAGAGTGTTCCGGTCAAGGGACCAGGAGGCGGCACCATGGAGCCCGAAGTAGCTTCTTTGCTGGAGGAACTTTTGATAGCTGCATCCGGAGTGCAACCTAAGGACAAAGGATAATCCACAGTTTGTTTTGTCTTTGTTTGGAATTCGTAAAATGATTAGGTTTTCAAAAGAGATTGACCTACCATCAGATGCTTGAATTTGACTGAGATTAAAGGGGTTTATTTGGACCCCCTGAGCACATCCCTGAAGGAGTCCCGTACCATGCTGCAGAAGGGGAGGGTGTGGTGTAGACCAGCCCCGCACAGAAGGCTGACTCCGTGAGGGCGGAGACTCCTTCGTGTTTACTGCTGGACCTTCCGTGCCTGGAACAGCCTGGCACCCACAGTGGGCGCCCATTGCATGTTTATTGAATACGTTCAAAGGCTTTGGAGGCAACAAACAGTCACTGAGAACCCAGACTCCTGATTCAGACACACCTCACGGACTAGCCGTGCGATTTGCTTGAGTTTCTCTCTAAACCTCAGTTGGCATATCTGTGAAATGGGTATAGTAATATTTCCTAATACTTCCGGCCTCCATGGATTGTTATGATTCTGTAAGAAAAATTGTGAATACTATTCATGATTTTAATGGCAATAAACACTTGGCTTTGCAGTGTTTCCTTCTTAAATCTTTTCTACCCACCATCCCAGCCCATCTGGTTTGACTTGAGCGTTGTAACTGACCTGTGCTTTCTTCTGTCTCGTGGGCGCCTAGTTCAGAGTGCTGTGTTCTTCAGGCCAGTGGGGGTATGAAGCCACGGGCAGGGTGGGGGGGTGAGGGGGCACCTCTGCTTCCTGCAGAACGTCCCTTGCTCCCCCCACACGTCCTGGCCCCTCCTGTCCTGCTCCTTCGAGAGTCCCCTTCGCTCCAATTTCAGAGTGTCCGGGGCCTTCTTCTGGTGCAGCATCTTGACGCTGCTCCTTACCTGACTGGCCCTGACTCTGCCTACGTTTTAATCCCTGGGCGCTAGAGGCCCCACTTGGCATCCATCAATCCAAGGACTCTGTGAGCAGGATAGGATGACTCCTCCCAATTCATTCTGGAAAACAGGGAGGAGGAGGAGAGAGTCACCACTGCTGAGCGCCTACTTTGTGCCAGGCCCTGGCCGGGGAGGGCTCACTTGCGGCTCTTAGAACCTGGTGCATCGTCTGAGGTGTAAACCTGACAAAGGACTCTGAGAGTCTAGGTCACAAAGCCAAGGTTACGCAGCTGGGAAGTGTCAGAGCTGAGCGTGCGACCAGGCGTTGTGGGTGCAGAGGTCAGCCCCCCGCAGCCCGGCTTCGCCAGGTGCCCCCCACCCTTTCAGCCTTGGCTGTCTTACTTGGCAGCCCATCACCCAGAGCCACACGTGACCCTGGAAGAGGAGAGGCTGAAATCTTCTGTAATTACCCAAATCATGGCTCCTAAATGGTCGCTGATTACAGCACGAAAGCCCCTTTCGGCAGTGCGGGCTGTTCTCCTGAATAGAGCCGTGGCCACTTTGTGCCGGATTTTTTTCTTTTAAAGTGAAGGAAATGGCTTATCCACATGCAAAGTAGGTCAGCACCTTAGCAAAGATCTTTTCAAACACTTGGCTTTTTTGAAGTCGTGCTACGAAACTCCTTTTGTTTCTCCTGCCTCCTCCTCTTCCCCCGCCCCCCGCCCTTCTCCTTTCTCCAAAAGGCTCCAGGACCTCTATGGCTCTGACCGGCAGCGATGGCGAGCGCTGCCCACCATAAGCTCCATTATGAATCCTGCCCGGCCAGCCCTGCGGGCCGAGAGAGCCCCCCGTGGCCAGGCTGCTCGGGCTGCGCCTTCCCACGCCCGGCCCCCCCTACAACATCTCGGGCCCCCGACCGACCTGCCACCAAACCGCATGCCCTCGGCCTCGGTCCCAGCATCTCCGGCGAGGTGGGCGCGGCCTGGGAGCCCTTGGCTGGAGTCTGCGGGCTCGTCATTAATCCCAACTTGCAAAAGGCTTTTGCTCTGGCGGGGAATCACTTCAGCTGGGCCAGTGCGGTGCTGTGCCGACTGGCCTGCTGTCTTGGGGGCTTATTTCTCTCCCATTTGTTCTGCGTCTCCAGGCCCCCGGGCCCACCCGCAGCAACTGCAGGTGGAAATCAGCGTGAGCTGCATAGGCCTTAAGGATGCTCTTCAGCAGGAAGATATTTGCAGAGAGGCCAGGCCCAGGCGCCGCTGAGAGCCTGACCCCGCTCTTGAGGGGCAGGTGGGTCAGGAGGCACTTCTGGCCCCAGAAACCGGGCTCCCGGAGCTGAATGAGATGCTTGTTGGCACTGAAAATTGCAGGGCTGGGGAGCGGTGGCTCCGGGGCTGGAGCCCACGTCCGCTGAGGCTGCAGCTCGGCCCCTCGGACCTCTGCGACGTTGAAAGGAAACGGAGGGGGGCCTGTGTGCACGCTGTGTCCTCACTGAGGCGGAGACTCGTGAGCGCGATGAATTTGGCCCCGGCACGGGATGATGCACCCGGAGGCCCCGTGGGTGCTCACCCAAGAGGTGCCTCCTCACGCCTGTATTCCGTCGTCTCTGGGCCTGGCAGGAAGACGTCCCTGTCCCCTCTCCCCTGCCACTCTCAGTCTGGGTCCAAAGGACAAGTAATTTTTCCAGAAGCTTGGTGTCTTCAGAGGTACTGGCAAGGGGCGTTGCTGTAGGCGCTGCAGGGCAGTGGTGGCGGGGGTGGGGCAGGCTTGGGGATGCTTCTTTCATTCAGCGGGTCGTTATGCAGGACTTCCCGTCTGGTCTGCCAAGATGCTTCTAGTGCTGAGGCCAAAACGGGTACCCCGCCCTCCCCAGCCTGCATGGTACGTGCACTCCAGGGGGGGACACAGATAGTAGACTACGTGATGGGTAAATAGAGGTGGTGGTAACAGCTAAGACGACGTGAAGCAGGGAAGAGGGGTGGGGAGCGTTGGAGAGGCTGCAGGTTTACAGAGGGTCACCACGAGGCGCCCTGAGAACATAATGTGGAAAGACAGGCCTGAGGGAGTGAGGTATGAAGACATCTGAGGAAAGCGTTCCGCCCAGAGGACACAGCAAGTGCAAAGGCCCTGAGGCCCCCAAACCCTGATATATTTGGGGAGTAAAAATGAGAAGCTACGGCTAGATCAGAGCAAGTAAGAGGCAATGTACCAAGGGATTACAGAAAGAGATGTGTTTGCAGATTTTATGGGGCATTGAGGTAAGACCTTCGGCTTTTATCATGAGTGAGATGGGAGCCATTGTGATTTCTGAGTAGAGAACTGTCAGGGTCTGATGGAGACTTTTGGAAGCAGGTGCTGCCAGCAAGGGCCGGTCCCCTCCCCCACCTCCTGCCTACCTTACTGCTCTTTGCTCAGGAGCTAGAGGGGGCTGGCTAGGAGAAGGCAAGGAGACAGGAGAGTTCAGACTGGACAGGGAGACGGTGCCCACCGGGCGCTCCTGGGGCTTTGGGAGGGGCAGTGGTGCCGGCCCCTGGCCGCTGCCGGGATTCTGCCGTCTGGGGACCGGACAGCTCCAGCCGGGGCCCCATCCTGCCCACGACGTTCAAGCGCACGTACTTCTCTTCATTTTCCCACCCTTCAGGGTGTCCGGCTCCCATCCGTCCTGCGGGCTCTCTAATGACTGTGAGATGAGGTGCTGCGCGCAGCCGCGGGGCCAGCGGTGTGGGCAGGCCTGAAGATGCTGGATTTCTCACCTCTCCCGCCTGCTCCCGCTCGGTGCCACCGCCCCCCTCCCCTCTTCTCACCCCTTTGCAGAAGAGAGCGACAATGCATGTGTGAAGATGGCTTGCCGGCTGGAGCCGCTCCCGTTCTCCCCCTTCCCTGCTCGGAAGCAACCGACTCCCTCCCCACCCCCCAGCTCTGCCTGTCTCGGGGTGTCCTGGCACCCCATCCCTCCTCTCCTGTTTCCCCCTCCACTGTTCAGAGGATTTCCTGGCCCTTTGATCCAGGGTCAGGATTCCCTGGGCTGCGGAGCGGGGACTAGCTGCTGGGCAGGCTTGATCCATCATGCACCTGTTGAGTGGGCCGGTGCTGGAAGCCTCCGGACACACCCGCTCTGCATTAGCTGCCCCGATAGAAATCATCTTGGAGACGATTATAAAGGTCGTGTGCATTCCAGAACTCCAACGCGAATGAGCCCAAAGAGACCAACTTGCATTCGTACACACGGCTGCGAGCCGGCCTCTCCATTTGGGTAGAAGGGGACCCGCCCTAGGTTTCCCGTTGGTCCCTCCATCCCCCTTTCTCTCCCACGCACGTCGCGTTGGAGACCTCCAGGAGGAGGCCAGTCAACCATGGAGGTCAGGCTCAGCAGCTCCCTTCCAGGGCAGGGCGGGGTTTGTTTGTCTGTGTAAATTGCCTCTTTCTTTTTGAGAGAGAACAAGGAGAGAAAATGAAACACTTTTGCCACCTCCTCGTTAGCTCGGAGTCCCAGGTGAGCTGGGGGGAGCTCACAGCTCCTTTTGTGTGGCGTGAGGCCCAGAGCGTCGCCATGGTGATGCCTTGAAGCTTCTTGGAGCTGGGGACCAGCCCCTCCTGGCAGCATCCCGAGCCGCCCGCAGCAGGGACGGGCAGGGGAGAGGGGCCTGTGGGATCAGGGAGCCCTGGGCTGGATCGGTCCGGGGGCGGGCTGTGGATTCTCGCCCCTGTGCCTCTGCCCCGCAGCTGTGGGTCCTGGGGCATCGTGGTCTTCTAGAACCTGGTTGCATGCTCCCCATGCAGGCTTGTCTCCTGGGGCTCCCCTACACGGAGCTGCGGTTCGAGTCCCGCCCGCTCTCTTCCTCCCCTGGAACCAGCATTTCCTTCTGCCTCTGTGCTTTGGCTCCAGTGTGCGTCTTGTCTGGGCTCTCTCCCTCCCTCAGTATTTCTCCGACTTGGTTCCAGAGCCTCCTTCTCTGAGAAGCCTTCCTTGATTAAGACCTGAGCCCTTGGGGCTCTCCCCCTCTTCGGAATCCAGACCCCCCACCTCTCTGGGCCTCGTTTTCTCCTGGAACACATACTGGCTCGAGTTATTAATTCCCTTGCCCGTGCGGGGCCGGCGGTGCGGGGGAGGGCGCGGCCGGCGTCTGTCCCTCCGGGGCTCCGGCAGCTGCTGTCTGTACTCATCGGATGCGCGCACTTCGCACTCCTCCCTTGGAGCCGGCCGGATGCTGTGAGCCTCAGCTTCTTCACTCAGTTCCCCCACAGACTTGTGGGGGCTACATCAGTTATCATAAGCGAAGGTGCAGGGCTGGTTGGGGGTCTGGTGAGCGGCAGGCATGGCCCCTGCCCGCTGCCTCCCTCCCCACCGCAGGTTTCTATGCTACCGTTTGCTCCCCAGCACCCTGAATTTTCCACCTTGTAGTCCTTTCTTTGCACGTGCACCTGACTAATGATTTATTTGTTGTACGGATTCACTTGATGTTTCTTTGGGGGGCTTGCAGGCGATGGGCTTGGTCTGATCCGTCCGTCACTGTGCTCACCACAGGGTCTGGACAAGGAGGTGCCCAAGTAACGTTTGCTGACGGACCATCTGAACGTGCATTAGGGCCGCTCCGCTGTTAGACCCTTTTCTCCTAGAATGCAGGCTCTGTTGTTTTCCTGCTTTGAGTCTCCATGGAGCCTTGCATGTGGTAGGTGCTCCGTGAGTGGCTCTTTAGAGTATGGTCCTTGGCTGAACGTTTTGCGGTTCAGGACCGAGTGACCACAGAAAGGCTCTCCTGGGTGATTCTAGGAACGGAGGAGGGCTCCCTTGTTTAGAATGGCTGGGGGGCGGGGAGCGATCTGCAGTTTGAACAGAGGGGCAGACCAAACAAATCCCTCGGTGTTTCTTCCGATCCTGGAGTTACGGTCTCCAGAAGCTAGAAGCACTTTGTTCCGGAATATATTAGCCCCAGAGAGAGCACACCTGGGGGCAGATCAAGGAGACCGGACCTCGCGCTCTGGGGCAGCCGGGCTAGGAGGCCGACGGGCCAGAGCGAATTCCCAGGAGCGTGGCCAAAGTTGGGACAAACTCAACTTTAAGTTAAGTGGAAATATTTTTGTTTGAGTTAATGTACATCGGATGTGGGGACACACGGAGTTCATGACTAGGCACTCTGGAAATGTGCGGTCCGATCCGCACGCAGATTAGTTTTGAGCGAAAAGACACTGGCAGGCGCTTAAATGCATTGACTTGTTGAGAACGTCTAGATTTGGATACAAACGCACTGGAACGCTCCATCAGTTTGGTGTCTCAGCCCCTCCGCACGGAGAAGCTATTGATTTTAGTTGATATGCATTGATTCCCAGAAAACGGGACGGCTTTTGAAAATGAACTTCCAGTGATTTCAGGGAGAAGCCCTGACTAGTTTTGTTAAACGCGGCTCCACGCCTCGGAGGAACAGAGCAGCAGCGGGTATCTTCGTATGAATTAAAATGCATTGATTCTTGGAGGGAAATGATGGTCTCTGTTAAAAGCTTTTTTGGAGATGTTAGCGCCCCTTCCTTCCTGCCTTCTGCTCTCCCCAAAACGGCGGCGGTTTTCAGAGCCCATCTGAAGTTGGAGGTGGTGGTGGGGTGGGCAGGGCGGGGGAAGGGGAGCAGGACGTCGCTTCTCTCCAGCGGAGGGTTCGACCTTGCTGATCTCGCAAGCAGACAGACAGGTGCCCAGGTAGGGGCTGAGGGAAGGCGAATCAAAGGTCCCGTTGATAAAGAAAATAGTGGGGCGCCTGGGTGGCTTCGATGAAGCATCCGACTTCAGCTCAGGTCATGATCTCACGGTTCATGGGTTCAAGCCCTGCATCAGGCTCTGTGTGGACAACCTAAAACCATGGAGCCTGCTTCCAATTCTGTGTCTCCCCCTCTCTCTGCCCCTCCTAAAAAAAAAAAAAAAGAAAAGACACTGGTGCTGAAGAGGAGGGGGCCTGGGGCCAGGTGTGGGGTGCAGAGGTGAGGGAGAAGTGAGGTGCGTGTGCAGCCTTCGGTCTCCTGGCCCATGGCCTCTCCGTGTCGGAGGGGACGTGAGTCGATGCTGATCGCGGAAACCACACAGGAGTGAGCTATCTCACGTTCTTACCTTCTGAATGAGCTGGACACGAACCAGAGGTGTAATTCAGGCATTTATCACCCTCATTAATGAATAGCTCCCATGGGGTGTGCAGACAGCACGGCTGGAAAAATGATTCCAGGAGCCAGGAAGGAAGCAATTGGCCCGGAACTTATTTTTCATGTGTTGAGACTCCCCGGATCTTTCTGGAGCAGAGCCACTTGGGACAAGTCTGAGAGTCGATCATGGACTTAACTCCTCTTTAGCCACTCCTAGCTCCTCCTCAGCCCCCAGAGATACCTTGGGCGGGTGATGAAATCCGTTGGGCGGCTGTGTGTTGGGGTTGAAAGTGCCGACCAGCTGCCTGTGGAAGCCAAGCCTTCTCCCAGGGGACGGAAGGGAAGACCTTCGTGGGCGGTCAGCTGTGAAGCCACCTGCTTTCACCTCTGCAGCGGCTGTTACCAGTCAAGGGCCATGGCTCCGTATCTGCTTACCCTGACGGCAGACTCTCTCCCCTTCGCTCACGTCTACACCACCGCTTCACTCTCTTCCACTCGCCCCTACCCACTCTGCTTCGGAAAGGGGATGGTCCTGCCTGGGAAGCAGAGGATCAGCGCGCTGGAAGGGATTTTTAGAACTCTTCAGTCCAACCCACCCTCCCCCGCCCCCCCCCCTGAAGTTTTGGCCTCTTACCTCTGCAACATCCTTTGCCAAATATGGTATTGGCTTAAATGCCTCTGACCATGGGCTGTGTATCATCTCCCATGTGTCTTTTTCAAGTAGTTCCAGTCAATGTCAAGTGCCCCCTGCTCCTATCCTGCCAACACCTACACCAAACCTAAATGAGCCTCAACCTGGGGGCTCCGGTCCTGTCCCCTGGGGTAGCACATGGGCGGTCTTCTCCTTTTCCTGCATGAATGTCTTTAGACATCTGAAGATAGTTAGTGTCCCCATCGAACCTTCCTGTCTCCAGGCAAAACATGCTGGGCTCTTCAACTGTTTCCAACATGGCACAGTTTCTCTTCATCATATGTAGGACCAGGTACGTGATGCGCATGAGCCCCGAGTACAACATGGAAATGTGGGGCCCTGTGTTCGAAAACTACTAGCGCTTTCAAGGTGACATGAGGACCCTTCTGAGTGACCAACACACCCGTAAGGCAGCCCTCGCCATTGGGGACCTTTTTCCAGATATCATCTGCAGTGTCCTTCTCAGTGATGTTCCAGGGTTAGTCTGCCCAGAAGCAGAGTGACAGTCACTTTTTTTCTAGATGTATCCATTAGTGTTATCGAAGCAGGTGAGTCATACTCAGCATTACGTCCGTCCGCTGTAAAATCTGGGTTTGATCCGTACCCGCGGGGGCGACCTCCCCCCTCACTTTCCTGCAGCTGCGAGAATCTGCAGTACTGAACTTTGTTTGCACCTAGGACCTGTCTCAGGGTGTAACCACATTACTATCATTAGGCCATTTTTCACTCATTCAATCCATAGAGAAACATTTACCAAGTGCCTCCTGGTGTGATAGGCGGTAGGATACAACGCTGAATGAAACCTGACCTTGACCTTAAGGAGCTCTAGTTTAGAAAAGGCATTTAAGCCACAATTACATGACAATGTGCGAATTCCTACAATAGGAATGTACTGTGGGAGCGAAGACACTGGGAAGTCCGGGAAGGCTTCAAAGAGGAGGCGTCTGAGATGCTCCTGCAGGGGGAGCAGAGGGTTGGCAGGTGGGACGGCGAGGAGGGAAAGCCCAGTTTCACCAGCCTGGTTTCCTCCCCAGACCCTCCGCCTCATTTCTTTTGGCCGTCCTTCCTGGGCCGCACCAAGGGACTTGGCCCTTGTGGCTCCCCGGTACCCCCAGATTTCCACAGCCTGTTCTGTCTCCGGGGCCCAGGCAGACCCCATGCCTTGATGAGAAGTCATGGCTGAAGTTTTTTGCTGCAGTTTTAATTTCTTGACATCATCTGGGTGCGCTGGGAAAAATGAGATCTAATAATGAATGATTACAACTCTCCAGTTAAGTCTAGTTGGTTGACTAATCAATTTGGTTAAGTGAAAATCCATAGCAAATGAGTCGACCGCAGTATGACATTTCTCCATCCAATTTAAATTAAAATCACCAACCATAATAATTTCACAATTACTCAGGGAGGGCGCACTGGAGACTTGACCCCCGGAGCAGAGAAATTGCAAATGCCGCGGAGAATGGGCTAAGAGTGAGGTGATGGGGAAGTCACTGAGCTGAACTCTGCCTGAACCGCTCAGCCTCCTCGGCTGGCGGCGGTGGAGGGGCCGCAGAGGATGCAGGGCGCTGGTTTTACATTCTTGGGGGCACCCGCTCCGCCTCTCCAGGGAGGCGGGTTCGTAGCCTCCCGCCTCGGAAGCCCACAGGGACCTCCTCCAACGAGAGAGAAGCGTCTCTCTCCTCCGGAGAAGATGGCGGGGCAGAGGTGGGTGTTGCCTTTGCATGTTGAATTCTCCAAGATTTAGACTGTATACTCCTGGGCAGCGGATGCCATGTCTGTTTATCTGGAGTTAAGAGTGCTAAGTGGGTGTAACAGGCAATTAATGGGTTTTTGATAATGAGGGTGAGGACGACAGAGCGAAGGGAAGGGTTAGATTCTACCTCACGTGGTAAACGTTTATTTGCTAGGTGTCCCCTCTCTACTGGGCGTGGCGTTAGGCACCATGGAGTGAGAGGCGCTTAAACATGTAGCGCTGCCTTCCGGGAGTTCCTAGCCTCTTGCGGGGCCTGAGAGAGAAACACCGATAGGAATACAAGGTGGAATGTCATTAGCATGTAGTAAGAAACTTGAAAGATAAGCACGTTTTGGATCAGGAACCTCATGCAGACATCTTGTCTCCCAGTTGCGTCGTCTGTAAAAGGCACTTATTTAGCAACAGAGCCGGCTCACCAAGCGGTCAGCCGGCCGAGTCAGGCGGCTGATACTGCCAGTGGCCCCTCAGTTGGCTCTCTCCCCTTCTACAGCCACAGAACTTCCAAGTGTCAGTTGAACATGTGGCTGCCTGGAATCAAGACTACATTTCCCAGGACCCTTTGCTCATGTGGTCACATGATGAGGTCGAGCCAATGGAATGCAAGTTCAGGAAGCTTCCAGGAAGTGCTTTTAAAGGGAGGCGTCAGGGTCTCCTCTTCCCCTTACTTCTGTCCTGCTGGCAGGAGTCCGGGCACAGTGGACAGAGCGGGAACAGTCAGCCTGGGACATAAAGTGACTCTGGAAGTGGAGGCCACGCAGGCAGAGCAATAAGATGGAAGGAGCCTGGGTTCTGAACACTGTGATGTGCATGTTGGCCCTGGACCGCTGAGCTCGGAAGCAGAAAACACCACTGTGTTTTGGGTTAGCTGTCACTCCAGGCTGAGCCCAGGTCTCATTAATTCAAGCAAATTGTTGCATATAAAGCACGTCGCTTAGTGCTCAGCGTTCAGTAAAGGCTTAAGAACTGGTGGCCCGCACTAGTATTTTCGGTCCTTGCTTTAAAGGAAACAGAAGACCCGGTGACTCTGAGCTGCAAGGTGCCTGCCTTGTTTCTATGGGGGCTCTCGGCATAGATGCTCGACCTTCCGGGTCACGGTCAAGTCCCAGCTCTGCAGCCCCTCCTCCTCCCACAGTCCGCTCTTCTTGTACTCGAAGCTTAGTACCCCCGTCCCCTCACGTAAATCCTGCTGTCACCAGCTCAGCCATTACTTACGGGGAGCAGCAGCAGCAGCCCAGGAGAAGTATGGGCAGAGAGTCAGGTCCTTTGGATCAATTTGTAATTTTTCTTGTGGCGGCGAGAGGAGCGTGAGCAATGTATGTGCTAAATCCCCAGCATGGCAGCAGCGTGGCAGCGTGTCTTGGCTTGAATTATTTATCTTTGCTTGGGACCGGGGCTCTGGAAGGAGGGGGGAAACGCCGGGTGCATGTAAGTGCTCCCCAGCTTAGGCGGCCATAGGGGTGGGGGCAGGGGCAGCCTGGCGAGGATGTGGGTCCTGGACACCTTGCCGTAGGAGAGGGCGGAGCCGTTGTGCGCGTAGGCGGGCCAAGACGCTCTCAGTTTCTGAGCACACAAGAGTTAGAAAGTCACCCCTCTGCACTGCTGGGAAACTTAGTAGAAAAATGGCAAAGCTATTGGCCCAGAAGTAACAATCGGCACTTTGCCTGTTATTGGGTGTGTATGTTGGAAGGCGCTAGGACGTAGTCTGTCCCCTATGGAGAAGCCAGAGGAGAAGGCAGTGTGGGGGCCTCCAGGCTGTGGGGCGGGGTCATGGCTATTAGAAGTGTCACTTACCTGGATGTGTGAGTTTGAGAGTCATTACTAGTGCTGACCAGTATTTCCAAACCTCTCCCCTTTCCTGTTCACGTGGACGAGTTAGCCAGGATTGTGTGGCTAGATCTGGAAACTAGAGTGTAGCCAGAAATACTGTGTGTCGTTTAAGGGGTGGTGTGTCTCTCTCTCTCTCTCCTTCTCCCTCTGGAAAGCTCTGAGATGGTGAGGTCACAGTCTGGCGGCACCAGCAGCCCGGTCCCTGAATGATGGTGTGGAGGATAGCCCGTGCCCGACCGCACCGGGCATGCAGATGAGTGAGAAGCGAGTTGGTTGTCTTATGTGACTGAGATTTTGGGATTCCTGGAACCAGAGTACAGTCTCATTGATCCTGATAAATGAGGCACAAACTGAAGGGGCGGGCGGGTCCTGTAGCTCCAGCAGGAAGCCAAGGTTAGCAAACCAGAGACTGGGGTCTGGATGATCACTAGATCCTGCATGTGGCTTGGGCGGAGGAGAAGCCGATAACCAATGGCCACACGTGGAGCTCGGGGCGGGTGAGGCCAGCGATGCCGATGGTGGCCGTCAGGTGATAGGACCTGAGGGTGTGCCTGGGCCCGACGCCATGACACTCTGACATTTGCTGCAAACAGGTGGCAGAGGGCAGGCTATGGTTAGGATCTTCAGACCAGAGGAGCAATTCCAGAACCTTCCCCAGGCCTTATGGTCTGAATTGTGTCCCCTTTCCACCAAATTCATGTTGAAGTCCTAACCCCCAATGTGACTGTGTTTGGAGACAGGACCGTTAGGGACTTAATCAACGTTAACTGACATCATAAGGGTGGGCCCTAATCCAATAAGACTGATGTCTTTATAAGAAGAGGAAGAGAGACCAGAGATCTCTGTCTCTCCAGATGCACAGAGAACTATGTGAGCACACAGCGAGACGGTAGCCGTTTGCGAGCCAGGAAGAGGGCTCTCCCCAGCAACTAGCCCTGACGGCACCTTGATCTGGGACTTCCAGCGTCCAGAGCTGTAAGAAAACAAACTTCAGTTTCTTAGGCCACCTTCTTCCTCTTCTGTGGTTATTTTGTTCTGACAGCCCGAGCTGACGAGCACAGACCTAGGACTTGTGACCCACCCTTGTGACCTTCTCCACCCAGCCCCACTCTCCTGGGGGTAAACTTTGTGCAGGGAGCCAGATGTTTTGAGGAGGAGAGGAGAGCGAAGAGAGAGGAATCATGAAAATATTAACACCTCCTTGCACTTCTAACAATGTGCTCCCCCATTTATGACACTGGATTTCCATCTTAGACTGTAAAATAGGGGTTCATACCCCAGGCTTACCGATTTTATTCATTTGCTTGGCAACATTTTTTGAGCATCTACTGTGTGTTGGGGCCCGAGGCTGGGTTTTGGGGTGCAGAGGTGGCTGGGCAGCACCTGCCCTCACGTGGCTGAGTGAACTGAGGTCCCCAAGATAAGCTACTAGCTCAGTGAGATGGGGCTGGTGGGGACGCGACCCCGGGTGTTAACTAGCTCTGTGCCTGCTGCCTGGCAAAGAGGAGCGAAGCAGAGTTGGGCTGTAGGAGACGCGGGTGGACCCTCGCGTCACAGGGAAAGCCACTCTTCCTCGTCCCCAGGAAGCCGGGGTGCAGCCTCACACCGAGGCAGCGTGTCCGGCCATCGGCAGCCCGCGCTCCCGTCAGTCTCCGCCTTGTTCTTTGCAGGCAGAAGCTTCACTGTGCCTGGAGCCCTCGCACCCACACACCTCAGGAAAAGCCGGCTTCTCCCAGTCCCGAGGGTGTCTCATGTCAGCAAGTCACACAATCAATCACACTCTGTCTATTCTTGCAATTCTAACTAGTGAAACACATGAGAGCCCGCAGGCATTCTTGGATTTCACACCCTAAAATGAGCCCAAAAGAGGGACATGCAGTTTTTTTGAGAGGCGTTATTGTGTAAGTATGTGATGCTGGGAGCTGCCGCAGCCACTTTGTGACCATGAGGACATGAGCTAAAGAACAATTGCACTAGGCTGAGCATGGCAGAATGGAGTGAGGGAAGGAACTGGTTCTTGATGCCAATCAACTGGATTACCAGGGATGCTCAGTACATCGCATGATGAATATTCTCATTGTGTACACTCTTGTGGGTTGGGCATTTCATTGTATTACTTGTGGCCAGAGTCTTCCCAACTCACGAAGGCGGAAACAGTTGGCCAGCATGTGTGTGTGAGGTCCCTCTGTCTCCGCCACTGGCTCCCTTCGAGACTTGGGCGGGTTTTGTGACCTTTCTGGGCCCCGGTTTCCTCCTCCATAAAATGAGGGTTGGGATGAGACTCCATTCCGCTCCACCCGTTCGAATCACACACTCAGCGCTGGGGTCCGTACCCGGGCGGGGCAGGGGGGCTGGGGGGAGGTGCAGAGAAGGGTAAGAAGTACAGACTGGGGTTAGAGAGGAAGCCATCTCTGCCGTGGCCGAGGGAGGGAAGGGGAAGGAGAGGGAGGGGCCGCCCCCCTGACTCTCTGGAGGAGGAATGCAAGTGGGAGACAGGACACGCCGTCCCTGCGGCCATCCCAGACCAGCCTCTTGCCCTGACTCTTCGGGCCTCTGTCTGTCACCTGCGTCTCCCGTGGCCCGTGTCAGCCTGCACATGGTTTGCTCACAGCCCTTTGCGCCTGGCACCTCTCGCGTGGCTCAGTCAGCCTTCCTGCAGGGGTGGGGATGGGCAGACCTTGCTGGAGGTGGCTAAAGCCAGGAGGACAGGGGCTGTGGGCGTCCACGATAGAGTCCGAGCCGCCAGGGTCAGCACCGGCCGGACCCCCAGCAGAAGCAGACGCAGCTTCCCCCCGAGATCCAGCGAATCGGCTGGGCTTTGTGCCCTCGGTGCATCCCTGCCCCTTGTCGCCCTCGCTGCGGCGCAGGGTGGTGAGTGCATGTCACAGAAGTGGAGGCCGAGGCTGAGCAGGGTGAGAGGTCTTGACCAAGGTCACACAGCCAGTAACCAGGAAGCGGGGACCCAAGCTTAGGTTTGTCCGATAGTGTTCCCAATCCTGGCCTGGCCTACCCCCGAGTCCGTGGGTCGCTGGGCCCGCTCACTTGTCCAGCAGGCCTGCCCCTGTCCCATGCCCGAGCAGCCCCGCGGCCCCCGGCCTCTCCGGCCTCTGCCGGGGCTCTCTTCCTGACAGGGCGTTTCTTCCGCATCCTCTGCCCCCTTCTGTCCCTCCAGTCACACATCTGTGCTCCTCCAGGCTCAGCGATGCGGCTAGCTTGGCTTCTGTGTCTCCGGGGACGTGTGCCTCCCCCTGCTCCTCGCCTCCTCCCCCCAAACAAAATAATACCCAACAAACAAACTCTCTTTTCCTTATACTTATGGGTCTCGATATCCATTTTTTTCCATTCAATATTCATCAACTATAATTGAGCACTTATTATGTGCAGATATCACGAAGGTGCTAGAGATATCAAGAGTGAATCTAAATGGCTTTGGGGCCAGCCTGCAGAGAGTTACGGTCAAGTGCACTTTTCCTACTGAATCCCGCTCTCTCTCTCTCTCTCTCTCTCTCTCTCTCGGCCCCTCAGTGCTGTGTTGCCGGCGATCTGAAAGCAAGTGTTAGAGTGCCCAGGACCATGTCTGCCGTTAGGAGGTGCTGTGTGGAATAAATAGGTAATGAAATGGGGTAAAGGGTCATGAGGGGCAAGGTCAGGACAAGAGGTTCATTTCAAGGTCAGGCGGCCTGTTGCTGCATCCTCGGAAGATGCTAAATTGTCTAATAGACGGTTCTGCAGCCCAGGGCCCTGGCGAGGGCGGCTGACGTGCCCCGAGGCCGGAGGCGGGCGCCCAGCCCACGGCCATGTTAGGACGACACATTATGAATGCAAGGTGTAGGAAATAGAAATTATTAAACTCGCTGGTGGGGACGGAAACGCCTTTGTGTGGCTGCAGAGCTGGGAAATTACGCCGAGGCGATGCTTTGCAAATCAACCCGCGCTCGGCAGAGACGGGCTTTTATTCTCCGGCCCCGAAGTTCCGTGGGCAGCTTTTGTGTGCTGCCGCCGAGGCCCTTCTGGGAGGAGAGAGAAGCCGGTAATTTTGTGGCTGATGGGCAGAGTGTCCGGAGCCAGTAAAGATCTTGTTTTCTTGCCGAAGTGCTCACCAGCCCAAACCTCAGCTCCTCGATTCTATCCTTCTTTCTCCTCGTGATCCCACCCCTCCTCCTACTTCTCCATTATGGGGAGAAGCGAAAGCAGAGGCGTGCCTCCCCCCACTCAGGCGGTCCCGTGTGGACCAGCGGTGGCAGGGGCCTGTGAGGACAGAAGACAGCTGCCCAGGGACCCTGGACTTGACTCCGGGCAGCCCGTTAGCTTTGCCACAATCCACAGAGATAGTTCCGGGGCCACTTTGTTACCGGGGATTGGTGTTTGCACCACCATGAATGCACCCCACATCCATGCAGTGTTTTCATATTGTTTGTCCCAATATTAAGGATGAGGCTGTGTGACTTGTCCGAAGTCTCAGGGTTGGAAAGCGCGGCACTGCGATTTGAACTTGGGTTGGTTGAATTTCACAGTCTGTGGCCTTGGGTGTCCTGAGCGCCCCGTCCTGTGACCTCTCACTCTTGTTCATGGGACTCTTGCTGATCAGAGATGCTGTCCGGAGAGCACCGAGGACCCTCCTGCCGGGTTCTCCAACTGCTCATTCCGAAGGCACCGCGCCGTCTTGAAGGTGTAACCGTCGTGTCTAGCTTGGAAGTTGAATGGACTTTTAAAAGTTCTTATGGAAATTCCAGTTTGTTAATGTACAATGTAATGTTAGTTTAGTGATTCAGTACACACACGCCTGGTGCTCATCCCTACCCCGTCTCCTATCTCCCCCACCCCCCACTGACGGTTCTGCTAGTTCCGGAGTTCAGAGTCTGCGTCTCAGTTTGCCTCTCTCTCTCTTTTTCCCTTTGCTCATTTGTTTTGTGTCTTAAATTCCACATATGAGTGAAAGCATATGGTCTTTGCCTGTCCCTGACTGACTGACTTTGCTCGGCGTTCTACTCCCTAGCTCCATCCAGATCCTTGCACACGGCAAGATTCCATTCTTTTTTATGGCTGAGTGATATTCCAGTGGGGGTGTGTGTGTGTGTGGATAGACAGACAGGCACCGTCTACTCTCTACCCATCCATCAGCTGAGGCTCCGTAAGGGGTGTTGTGAATAATGCTGCTATGAATGTAGGGCTCCATGTATCCTTCTGAAGGAGTATTTTCGTATTCTTTGAGTAAATATGTAGTCATGCAGTTGCTGGGTCACAGGGCTGTTCTTTCTGCAACTTTTCTGAGAACCCCCCACTCTGTTCTCCAGAGTGTCTTCGGGAGTTTGTGTTCCCACTAACAGTACATGAGATTCCTTGTTCTCCACGTCCTCGCCAAGACCCGATGTTTCTTGTGTTGTCGAGTTTAGCCATTCTGACAGGTGCGAGATGATATCTCATTGTAGTTTGGTTTTTTTTAATGTTTATTTTTGAGACAGAGACAGAGACAGAGACAGAGTGCAAGTGGGGGAAGGACAGAGAGAGAGGGAGACACAGAATCCAAAGCAGGCTCCAGGCTCCGAGCTGTCAGCACAGAGCCCAATGCAGGGCTCAGACCCACAAACATGAGATCATGACCTGAGCCGAAGTTGGATGCTTAACCAATTGACCCATCCAGGTGCCCCTGTAGTTTTTTTTTAATGTTTATTTATTTTTGAGAGTGAGCAGGGGAGGGGCAGAAAGTGAGGGGGACAGAGGGTCTGAAGCAGGCTCCGCACTGACAGCAGAGAGCCTGAGGTGGGGCTTGAACTCGTGAACCACGACATCATGACCTGAGCCAAACTGACTCAGCCCCTGACTTAGTGGCTGACTGAGCCACCCAGGTGCCCCTCACTATAGTTTTGAATTGTAGGCAGTTGAACGGACCTTTGCGACTCTGCGATTTATTCCCTCTCCCTCACACACCCATCTCACAGATCATCAAACTTTGGCCCGAAGAATTTAGGAACTGGCCCAAGGTCACAGCCTAACAGTAGGCCCAGGCCAAGGAACTCTGCCTTTATTCCCCGTGCAGTGTTCTGTCTGCTTCCTCTGCGGTAGACGAGCTTTGGTTGTAACAGACACCCCGCAAAGAATGACCTTTACTCCCTGCTGGAAAATAAATCAGAACCAAGCAAATCAGATGTAAAAGAAAGCAGAAGGCACTGAAGCCCCACAGTGTTAGGGACCAAGGCTCTCTGTATGTCATCACTTTGCCGTGCGCAGCTTTCTTCCCAAGTTCACCTCATGGTCCAAGATGGCTTCTGAGGCTCCAGCCATCACATCCCGCAGCTGGAAGGAGGTGGCTCTTTCCTTCCGGACAGCTTTCTGGAAGTTTCACACAGGACTTCTGTCTCACTGGCCGGAAGTTAGTCTCTGGCCCTACAAGGTACATGGGAGGCTGGAAACTGGTATCTGGTAGCTGGGTGCCTAGTGAAAAGTCAGGACTTGGGGCTTCTGTTCCTGAGAAAACAGGAGGGAGAGGCCGCTGGGAAGCAGGCGGCACCTTCAGAGCAGCTCCGACACCATCCTCTACGAAATTCCCAGCCGGGAGGGAAGCCGCATCAGTAGATCTTGCTGCAGAAAAAGCAAGTTTGTTTTTTTCTTTTCTTTTCCTTTCTCCTTCAGATAAAAGTCTGGCTCTGCAAGGGGCTTGTGTCGTGGGACTTTTGAATATAATGCCCCCTAGCGTGGTTATTTCTTTATCTCTTTATTGGTACTCCTCTATTTTTGATCCAAACCAAAGACAACATGGGTCTCGCTTTGGTGCCTTCCTGCGTCTTGGAAAACGTGAGGACATGAGGGTCGAGGTTTAGGTCCCCGAAGGAAGACGTGCTCCGTGGGCCTGCGTCAGTGTCTGGATGCGTGTTTCCAGAAGGGAAGGGGAAGCTCCGCTCATGCATCCCGGGACGGCCCCAGTCACGGCTCCGGCTGGAAAAGCGTGACACACTGATCTTGCTTGTGCGCCGATTCTTCGAGTAACAAAGAGCCAGGGCTGCTGCTTTGGACGCCGAGAGGCAGCGAGGGGCTCCGTGGAGGGAAACCGAGTGTGAAGCATCCTAGAGATGGCTGAGTCCAACCACCTGCTTCTGTGCAGACAGAAACCCCGAGGCCCAGAGACGTTACAGGTTTGCCCAGATGTACAGAGGTGTGGCTGGGAGGCCGCCCTGACCCTGGGCCAAGGCTTTTCTGCCGCTACCTGCTCTCCTCGAAATCCTGAGATTTTATATTGTTCTCTGGCCATTGAGGGCGTGTGACTGCTGTTTCCCCAACTGAAGGCTCTGAACCTTTCCTATTCGAAGCACCACGTAAGTCCTTGGTGTAAGAGCAAACAAAGGTGAGTAAGACACCGGTGTGTCTCCTGAAGAAGGGGGCGCCTGGGGGGCTCCGTCGGTTGAGCGTCCGGCTTCGGCTCAGGTCATGATCTCACAGTCTGTGGGTTCGAGCCCCGCGTCGGGCTCTGTGCTGACAGCTCAGAGCCTGGAGCCTGCTGCGGATTCTGGGTCTCCCTCTCTCTCTGACCCTCCCCTGCTCACGCTGTCTCTCTGTGTGTCTAAAAAAAAAAAATAGGAAGAAAAAAAAAGAAATAACAACATTAAAAACATTTAAAAACAAAGAAAAGAATTTGCAGCCCCCAGAGGAATGGAGCCCCTCGCTGGGAAGCAGACAGAGGCACTGAGGGGCACACGGACGTGTTTGTGCTGGCTGCTGGGGACAGGCTGACGGGTCTGGCTGTGGTGAGGATGTGGAAGACCCCATGGCAAGGGTCCTTGAAGGAGAGAGGGATGGAGGGACGAGGAGCCCTCGATCAGGTGGAGGTCACAGACGGAGCCTGAAAGTCTCACTGCTAGCTAACGCCTCCCTGCCCGGGGTACCGTTTCTGGCATTTGGAGGGCTCACTAGGACCCGAACAGAAGCCCAGGAGGGTGTCCTCGGCCTCCAGGAGCAGTTCCAGTCCTCACTTGTCGGGTGCTTTTCCTGGCCCTGAGTGGCCACTAAAATGCCCGAAAGGGACCCGGCCCAGCTTGGTGTCGCCAAGACCAGGTGAGCCAGAATCTCGGGAGCAGCGTTGAGGGGCCTGTGTGGTCCGAGTTCCCTCAGTGATGCTGATGTACAAGGGGACACTCTGCTTCATTTTTATTTTAGCTTTTAACATTTATCTTGAGAGACAGAGAATAAGCAGGGAGGAGCAGAGGGAGAGAATCCCAAGCAGGTTCTGCGCTGTAAGCACAGAGGCGGACACTGGGCTTGAACCTGCAAACCATGAGATCAATATCTGAGCTGAAGCCGGACGCTTCACTGACGGAGGCACCCAGGTGCCCCAGATAAGGGGACCCTTCGGAGCTCAGGGAGGCGGTGCAGGAGGCAGGAGGTGTGGTAATCGGCTCAGCTCTGCTGTGGAGCCTCTGGACCGAGGGGCCCGGTAGGAGAACTGAGCTGCCGGGTCCCCAGCTGCTGAGGACTCAGTGCTCATTTTGCAGGTGAGGACACAGAGACCCAGAGCAGCCGGGAGCCTTCCCGGGCCGGCCCCCCAGCAGGTTACAGAGCGCCGTGGCCCGCACCCCTCCCCGCCGGGTCCAGGGCCACGTTCACCCGACGGGCCACCTCCCTCTGCCGGCCGCTCAGTCTGCATCGAAGCCTCTATGTGTTGAGCAACGAGAAAAAGACTCTTTGTGGCCGTGGCCAGTCACGGTGGTGATGGTGGGGGCGGAGTTCTCACTCTCCATCCCCGTTCGGTGGTGGGGATGGGGGCCAGCAGTCCTCCGCGAGTGGCAGGCCCGGGGAGGGCAGGAAGGACGGAGGGAGATTGCTCCTGTCGGCCGAGCTGAACGTAGCGAAGGATGCCCTGGGGTAAAGGGACAGCCGGCAGCTGCTGCCTGTCGCTAGTCGATTTCTTGGCCGTGGTGAGCGGCATCGCTTGTTCGTCTTCCCTGGGAGACGGCGGAGTCCAGGCTTGCCTGTTTCCCTTCTTACACACTCCCACGAGCCCCGTGCTCCTGCTCGGAAATCCTTTGTCAGGATATCTGTAATAATTTGCTCAATGTCTGTTTCTTCTGACAAATGGGGGCCTCCCCGAGCGCCCGGCTTGCTCCCACGTACCCTCAGCGCCTTGCACAGGGCCCAGCAAGCAGCAGGCACTGCATCCACATTTGCAGCTGATGCGGGAGCCTCACCAAAGGGAGAAACACTCAGGTGGACCGTTGGGACGCAGGTTCTTGTCAGATTCTGTCCCCGATGCTCTGCGGGATCGTGATCAAGTCACCGTCTCTCTGTGCCTTGTGTTTCTCCAACAACCACGATAAAAAAAAAACTAAACTGCAGGAAGCATCACGGTCTGTGTGTCATGTCTGACTCTTATCAGTTAGCTGAGTTTTGGGGTTCCCGATTCTAGTTCCAGATCTGCCTCCAGGGAGGTGGTGGGGCTCAGTCCTCAGAGCAAGGGGTGAGGTCCTTAGGAGGAGCCCTCACTGGCCACGCACTGGATGGTCTCATTTACAGAAGGGATGGCAGGGTTTCCCCGGGGGCGCAGGTGGTTGAGCGTCCGACTTCGGCTCAGGTTATGATCTCACAGTTCGTGGGTTCGAGCCCCGCGTCGGGCTCTGTGCTGACAGCTCGGAGCCTGGAGCTGCTTCCGATTCTGTGTCTCCCTCTCTCTCTGCCCCTCCCCCACTTGCACTCTGTCTCAAAAATAAATCAACATTAAAAACAGTAATATACACAAGGGATGGCCCCCATTTGCTTTAACCAAGGACAGAGCAGACGTCTGCTCAGGAGAGATCCGGGACCCCAGTCGGAGCTCACACAGGGCCACTGGTGCTGTTGCTGAGGAAGGAAAGGCCCCGACAGAACGGGAGCAGGTGTCTAACGTAGTGGGGCTCGCTCGGAGCTGGCCTTACCTGGACGGAGGGTCTGGATTGCACGCCATAGGAGGATTTCATCTATCATCAGGGCCACAGGCCGGAGGGGTCTGGGGACAGATCCTGCCCCTGTGCTGATCTCCCCCGATGCCCTGGGGAATGTGTCTGCGTGGCTGCCAATCTGCAGGGAGCGCCCGCTGAAAGCCCGTGGTTGGGAGAGGCTCCGGCAGGACCCGGGAGCTTTGGGGGGACACCTGCCCGGCGGGCAGCTCTCCCTGCTCCTTCCTACAAGGCCCCCGGGTCTTCACCAGCCAGGGACCAGGGACCCCAATGTCCCCTCCAGGCCCGCCAGGCCCCCTCCCCTCTGCCACCTTGGGGTCTTATCCCTCTTGGCTCTCCGTCGCTAGGGAGGGACCCAGCCCGAATCCTCTTGGCTCCAAGAGAGAAAAGGAAGAACATCTGTTAACACAAATGCTTTTCTAATTTCTTTTTAAATCTCACTCAGCATCTGCGTTAAACAAGGCTGATCGGCTTGTACAATATTTAATTTTGGAACCATTTCTAAAGGCACTTGTGAGCGGCGAGCAATGGGGAGAGAAGCAGCCTCCTGAATCTTTGATAGCGCGCCAGTCAGGAGCAGCCGCCCGGCTGGGTCCTAACCACACGGAGGAGAATAAGCGGAGACAGGATTTCTTAACCACAAATACCTTTGCAGCCCCTCATGAAATCACCAGGTTTCAGAGACGCAGCAGGACGTTTGGGGGAATAAATACTGCAGTCTCCCCGTCTGGAGGATTCTCACATCTGAGCTCTCTCTCCTGCATGTGATCAGCTCCTTCTCTCTCCCTTTTTTAAAAATTTCCACAAATGATTTTAGCTGATGAGTCCAATTAACGAAGACAGGAGAGCAAAGTTGAAACGCGTCTCTCTGCCCCTTCCCCTCCCCCTTCCCTCGCTTCTGCCCGACAACCATGGAGCCGTATTTCTGCCGTTTTGCAGTTTAACAAACAGCACTGCCCAATGAGAGAGGAGAGGAGCGGGAGTGGGGAGGGTGATGCTGTTGACGGGAAAACAAAGCGTTCAGGGGCTGCCGTTTAGGAGAATGGTGATAAATGGAGCCTGGGAGGGAGAGGCGGGCAGGGGCGGGGCTTCGTGGGCGGGGCGGGGCTTGGCAGGTGCATCCCACCTCCGACCACCTGTGGATGTGGGTCCCTATCTCCAGGCCACACCCAGTCTCCAGGAGGACTTGCAATAGGACAAGGCAACTGAAGAAATCCATCTCTTTTCAGCTGCTCTTAAATGGTACAGTGCACCCACTGTGCGTCCGGCCCTGTGCTACATGCAGAGTTAATGTTGTCGGGGAAAAATCTAAGGCAGAGCTGTGCGTTCCCGCATCCCCTCCTACTACGGTTGAATCAATCAGTCCATTGATCAGCACATCAAGATTTTAATGAAGAGGTCATAAACTGGCAGTCCATGGACTAGCTCAAAAACAGTGTTTATGCTAAATAATGTCGGTTGCTTCTTTTTAAAAATAGAATCAATTGCTTCAGTGCAGTGTTTTTAAAACTATGATTTATGACCCCTTAGTGGGTCTCAACATCGGTTTAGAAGGGATCCCAGGTTGCCTATTCTTACATTTTGATTTCGGGAAAAATCTATCTCTAAGTAAGTTCTTAAGTAGTGTATTTTCTGAGTCTTCCAATGCATGGGGGCTATTTTCTCTTATTTTCATAAATAACCACCACTCTAGGGATGCAAATGGAGGGGGATAGGAAGATAGGATAAGACAGTGGACAGAAACGAGGAGAAATGAGAGAAGAGGAGAGAAAACTCAGCAGGGATGGCCCACAGTCGGTAAATCGTGTTGCTAGTTGCTGGTCTGCCATCTACAATGTACCTCTCACTTTGAGTACCAAGCGGTGAAGCTGGGGGCCTCTGCTCCCATCGGGAGTGCCCAACACCCACACATTTACTGCAGAGCATCCCTCGATGTGCCCCTTGCATTGGTGAGGAGGGCACTTACCCCCGGCTCTCCACGCGACCTCCATGTTGGAATCCAGGGGCAGCCCGCGCTGTGGCCGCCGGGGGCCAGCGGCATCGGTGTCCTGTGGTCCGGGCATGGCAGGCTTTGTCTCCCTCGGATCCTATCTCCCACTCATGTTTCTTAGCTTCTCCTCAACTCCGAGAGCTCATCAAGTGGCTTCTCATAAAGTATCATCTACTCACATTGGCCAAGGTTGGCTTCAATGCTTGCAGTCAAGAACTCTGCCGTATTTAGTAATTAGGAGGTGTCACATAAAAGGTTGAGGTTTTCATTTCTTTTGGACGCAAAACAAAGGGAAGATGTAGTTTTACATCTGGGTCTCTCTATGGCAGGCCTGTGACTGATGCCTCCGTCCGCTGTGGCTTCTCTGGCAACTGTCACAAACTGGGTGGCTTTGTGTCACGGCTGGGCAGGCCGTACCTCCTGGAGGAGCTCTGTGCTCCCTCTGGGGCTCAGGGACAGAATCTCTGTTCCTCGCCTCTCCTAGCTGCTGGTGGCCGCCCTGTCATTCCCGGGCTGGTGGTCACGCCACTCCCGTCTGCCTCTGTCTTCACATCACCCGTTCCCTGTGTCTCTGTTGTCTCCCTTTGCCTCATTCTTGAAGGACGCTTGTGATGGCATTTAGGGAGCCACACTCATAATCCAGGATGATCTCTTTATCTTGGGATTCTTTACCTCCGAAAGACCCTTTTTCCAAGTAAGGCCACATCTAGAGGTTTCAGGGATTATGAATGGACACGTGTTCTGGGCAATTTTGACTCCCTGATTTAGGGGCGCCTGCTCCACACCCAGACACAGGGAGGAGATGCAGAGAGGCAAGGCATGGGTCCCTCAATAGCCTGTCTCCCTGGGCACCGGTGTCCAGAGGAGGCTGGGGTCGTGGGGGGCTGCCTGGGTCCCGAGGGATTTGGATGAGTAGCAGGGGGTCGGTCGGGATGGGGAGTTTCTTAGAATGGACTGCTCAGGGAGCTGGTAGCAAATAAAACAGAGTCTGTGCTATTGTGGAACCCAAGAACCAAAGTGGATGGGCATCAGATAGTGTACGTGTAATTGAGAATGGGTGTGCGAATCCCGAAGGAAAGGGGGCGCTGCTGTTTCAGTGGGTGGCCAGGAAGACCTCTCTGATGATCAGGTGACATTTGAGTGGGGTCTTAAAAGAAGGGAGGGTGAGAGGCACATATGTAGTTCTCGGAATAGCAATCCCAGCAGGGAGACAAGCATGTGCAAAGGCCCTGGGGCAGCCACATGCTTTGTATGTTCAGGAATGGTGTGGCTGAATAGGTTCTAGAAGGCAAGCGGTGGGAGATGAAGACCAGGAGGGGGCTGTGGTCATGGCGAGGACTTTTTAAGAGTTGAGGGTCCAGAGAACGTTCCTTAACAAGCCTTTGCAGCCAGGGATCATGAACGCAGAGGAGGGGAAAAAAAAGTCTTCAATGTTACTGACCTTTGATTACAAAGACAGGCCCCACCTGCAGCATGGAATCCACAGTCACTTCGGCGGTACCTGTGACTTTGTCACCAGTGGAAATCACAGATATTTTCACATCCCATCACAGTTACTACGCTTAATCTTGAAATATTGTTTTCTCCCGGCACTACTTCAAAATTGAGTAATTAGAGCTGCCACTAGACCTCATTATTTACTGCATTAATAAAAAGCTCATATATTATGATATCACAAATTAGTTTTTAAAAAATATTTTTATAACGGCACGTCAATCTAATTTATTTCCTATGTGTATTTTATTTTATGCATTTAAAAGACATTATTCTGCGATGATGTCCAGAGGCGTCAGCAGACTGCCCAGGGGTCGGTGGTGCATGAAAAGGTGAGGGACCCTGTCTTCAAGCCGTTCAGATGCAGCCACCAGCCCTCCCCCCCCCCTTTACCCTTTGGCCTCATTTCCGGCCACCCCGCCCCCCTGCCCCTGTGACTCTGCTTCACCCACACCGACCGCCTGCAGGCCTTTGCAGGTGCCGCTCCTCCTGCCGGACGCCCTTGCCCTTCGCCAGCTCCCGTGAGTCCCTCGAGTCCCGGCTTTGCTGGATTTTCACGCAGGACGCCTTCCCCGAGTCCCCGCCGCTGGGGGCGCGTCGGCGCGCTTGACCGGACCGTGTCCTGCTCCGCTCTCCCCTGGACCACCTGCTCCCTGAAGGCGAGGGCCCGGGGCCTGGCAGCGGGGCTCAATGCACACGTTTGCTCGGACTCCGAGGACGAGTCGTCTCACGGACTCTGAGACCATCTCGCGATGTAGTTGGTATTTGCCGCCTGTTGTACATGGAGAAGGAGGAGGGGGAGGGGCCGGACAGCGAGGGAGAGCAGAGGAGGAAGGGGCTTGGAGATCTGGGGACAGCGCGGAACCTGCTGGAAGCCTGGGCACTGAGGGGCCCTGGGGTCAGGGAGGGGAGGTCACGCCTGCTGCCCCTCCTCCCGTCCTCTGGGGAAGAACCGGGAGACTTTGGTCACCGGATCTGGTAACAGTTCTTAGCATTTCACGCCTCAGCCTCTTTTCTGAACTTGGAATTCCTGGCTCTCCTTTGCCTTTCCCACCTGGCTGATGCCTTGTTTCTTCAGGCGGCATAAGGGTCACGTCTTGGTTTAATAAAGGAGTCAAACGAGATAGATTTGACCTTCCTCTTTAGCGCTCATTAGCTGTGTGACCTTGAGCAAGTTTCTTAGACCCCAAGAGCATCAGTACACGCAGGTTCCCCACTTGGCTGGTGCCCCGGCAAGGCCCCGTTCTGAGTGACACCTGATTTGTTGTCACCTCCCCGATCTTGCTCATCTTATGCCCCCTGCCCCACGGTTGCCCTGTGCCTGAGCCCTTCCGGGCTTCCTGCTGGTAGAAACCACACCCACCTTCCCAGGCCCACCTCGAATGCACCTGCTCTTTTGACATCTGTGATGCCGTGTGGTACCAGCCACATTGTAGCCACTCTGGCCTCTGTTCCCTCACGCGCCTGCAGGGAGTCCCTGGGTGGGGGCGGGGGGCTTGCACACTGCAGCCCCCCAACAGTCCGGCTTCCCCCAACCAGGGTGTTGGATGAAGCCGGGTCCGTGTGCGCGGAAGCCCTGGTCCGTTCTCAGGTAACACGGCTGGGCGTGCGCTCACCTCTCTAAGGCCTGCCGTCCCCAGGCGCCTGCTGCGCTGCCTTGTCTCGCCCTGTCCCCTGCAGATCTGCTCTGTCCTTCAGAAGCAACGAGGCGAGGCGGCAGCCCGGGTCCTCTCCACACCACCGGCCACCCAGCAGCTGGAGGGGCTGCTCTTCCAGGACAGCGAAGGGGCCTCTCCATTGGTCGTGCCCTAGGGGGCGGGGCTTGGGGCTCGCCCAGCGGACGCTCTGGGCAGAGTAAATGCCGCCAAGTGGGTTTCTTGACACTGGTCTGGAGGCCCTGCAAGCACAGAGGACCCTTTGGGACAGACACGTATCAGCCTTGTTTGCACCCTTGTGCTTCTCTATTCCGGGTGGTAGGTGTTATTTGCCCCCCTTGTACAGACTAGGAAACTGAGGCCCACAGAGATTAGGGATTTTCTCCAGGTCCCATAGCTTGTGAAGATCACAGCCAGGATTCAGAGTTTTGCTGGTCTGCCTTCAGAGCCTGAATTCTTCCCATTCTGCCCCTCTTTCTGTGCACCCTGCCCCTCCACCAGTAAGGAAGACGCTGGGCTGCTGCGTCCTCTTGGGAGGCGGGAGTCCGGCTGGCGCATCCGGGTTAGGTGCACCGGGCGCTGCTCCCCCCTGCACAGCGCAAACGAGGCGGAGGAGGCCTAGGGCTCCGGGAGGCGGCCGTGGTAGAGGGTCCAGCAGGGAGGATCTGGATCCCCGAGCTTGTGGCCGGGGGCCCAGAGAACCTAGCAGGGGCGCTGTGGCGTCTGGGGGCCGGGGTGCTCACCAGGCCATCGAAGTAACAATGTCATCTGCCCACAGGAACGCCGCCCCAGCTGCTCGGGCCGCGGGAGCCCGCAGAGCCTGGGCCGCCACCGTGTGCTGGGGAGGGACCCCCGACACGCAGGGTGGGACCGGCCTCAGATGACTGGCTCTGATCAGCGGGCCACTCCCCGGAGCTCCTGACTCCCCCGAGCCTCCCAACTCCTCCTCCTTTATCTTCTCATCCAGCGAAGTGCAGGACGTCTGCGGGGGCCCCTTGTTCACCCTCTTCCCCCGGCCAGTCTGACATCCGGCCGTACTCTGGAGCCAGACCCCTGGCTGACCACAACCCCGCAGACCTGCGGTGTGACCTCAGTAAGCACTCTGTGCCGCAGCGTCTCCACCTGTCGAATGGGGATCATAATGGGGCCGGCTTCACGACTCTCCCCTGTGCCCCCAGGGGTGCACTGTGGTCCAGCCACGCTGGACTCCGCCTGTCGGCGCCTTTGGTCAGTCTGGAGCTGGAGCACCCCCCTGTGACCGGCATCCTGCTTATCCTCTTCTGGGAAGCTCCGTGAAAAGTCCTCTCCGGGTAATTCTGCCTCCACCCTGCGTCTGGCCCGTGAGCGCCATGGCACCCCTCTTAGGGCATCGCATTCCCTTCCTGGTCTCATCTTTGACTTTGCATCGGTGCCTTTGATGTAGCAGGCACTCGGTACTCGTGTGTTAAATTAAACCAAGGTCCTCTTACAATTCAGTTATTTCTTCTAAGTAAGTGTCCCCCAGTGACAATTCTTTACAACCAGGCATCATGTTAAGGTGGAGAAAGGTCACTTCCACAGACAGTATCCAGTCTTATCCTCAGAGCATCTCTTCGAAGGAAGTTATTAGCCCACTTTACAGACAGGGAAGTGAGCGTCAGTGCTCAAGGCCATCCAGCCAGCAGGTGGCGGGCCGGACCCCTGCCTCTGCATCCCAGCTCCCTCTCCCCATCTGACACTCCCTCACCTCTGCTGTCATTTAGAGGTGGACACCGTGAGCATCTCTTGTTGACCAAAAACATTTCGAACCAACAGCTCTTGCCCAAGATACTGATTAGGAAGTTTGAGGTTCAGAGGTCTCCTCTTTCCCGCGCCTGAGGGCTCCCTCCTCCTCAGGAACTTGAGTGAAGAGCAGGAAGCGAAAGTGGCATCCGGGGTCCCTGACCTGGTGGACGGGACAGTTGAGTGGTTTGGGGCCACACAGATCTGGGATTAGAATCTACCCACTGTGCTTCCGTTTCCATCCGTGTGAAACGGTTTAATTTATTTTTTAAATGTTTATCTTTGAGGGGGGGAGGGGCAGAGAGAGAAGGGGACAGAGGATCCCAAGTGGGCTCTGTGCTGACAGCAGTGAGCCCCACGCGGGGCTTGAACTCACGAACCATGAGATGGCGACCTGAGCCAAAGTTGGACGCTCAGCCTCCTGAGCCGCCCAGGCTCCCCTGAAACAGTTTAATACCACACACCCCATACAGCTGTGATGAAGGACAAATGGCATGTTTGCATGTCTTGTAGCACAGTGCCCGGCACTCCAGGGGTACCCCATAAATAGCAGCTAATAATAATAATAGTTAACATGGAGGATTTACTCTGTACTAGGTGCTGTATTATTTCCATGCGTGTCTCATTTATTCCCCCCGACAATCCCTTATAAATAAGGTCACTGCCTCTCTCTCTGCCTCCTTTCTGGCAGGTTAGGAAGCTGAGGCACCACACGTTACGCTGTTGCCAAATGCCACGCCGTTTTTAAACAATGTTACCAGAGCAAGGCCGCCCATGTGCTCATCGCTGCATCCCCAGCTTTTCTGCCTGGTACCAGGCGCAGTGAGAGTCTATCCATGGAAACTGTGTTACATTATATTACTGTAAACAAATCTGGAGGAAGGGATGACAGGCTTAGCCTGCCAAGGTGGGGCAGGAAGTTAGAGCTCAGGAACGCGCCTTGAGGGGTGTGATGTGCGATGCGGAGGGGGGCGGGGAGGCGGGCGCTGGGCTGTGGCCGCTGCAGGACCACAGAGCCGGGAAGAGAAGCAGCCCCTTTTCTTCCCCAGGCACCGGGGCTGGAGGCAGAGCCCTGGGCCGCGGGCGCCTGCGGTGCCCACCAGGACGCCCTGATGGATGGAGTCTGACAGAGTGCCCGCGGTGGTCCCAGGCCACCTCCCACCAGCCACGACGGCTGGGGACCGAGTCCAGCTGAGATGCTGGCCTCGGGCGAAGACAGACACTTTTCGCAAACAATGCCTTCTCCTTGGGGGCTCTGTGTCCCTGGGCACCTCTGACAGAAACTGACAGCGCGGAGCAGCAAGGCCAGACCCACAGAGGCCGTCTGCCCAGGGCGGCCCTGGATCTGTGGCAGTCGTGGCCAGTCCTGCTCAGATCAGGAGGCCTCCCTGGGCTGCCTGCCTTCGCCCAGCTCGGGAGGGGTGAGGAGGCCGCAGGAGGTGAGACTGCTTGGTGATCCAGAGAGGAAACTACCGATACAGAAGGCTGTTCTGGCTTCGGGTGTGTGTCCCCGGCACCCCATCCTCTGCCCCCCCAACTGTAATACGGTGGCCCACGTCTTTCAAGGACTTACTGAGGTCTAGGGCTGAGCGCCTTCAGAGGTGCCTAGAGGTCATGAAGAGCGCTTGGGCACAGCGGGCTTGGGGTTGCGGCCCTATGCCAGGGTGCCAGGCTTGCTGAGTCACTGGCCCCTGCTGCGCGCACGTGACTTGTCACCCTGTTAAGTTCACACCCTGTGCCTGGTCTGGCGCAACCTGAGAGCAGCCAGGTTTCAGCAGCTACTGGCCTCCCCTCCAGCCCAGCTTGTGGCCAGGTTGGTTCCTTCTGAAAATACAGTTTTTTAAAGTTTACTTATTTTTGAGAGAGAGAGAGAGAGAGAGAGAGAGAGAGACAGAGAGAGAGAGACAGAGAGAGAGAGACAGAGAGAGAGAGAGAGAGAGAGACAATGATCTGGGGAGGGACAGAGAGAGACACACACATACAGAATCCGAAGCAGGCTCCAGGCTCCGGGCTCTGAGCACAGAGCCTGATGCCGGGCTTGAACCCACAAACTGGGAGATCATGACCCGAGCCAAAGCTGGACGCTCAACCCACTGAGTCACCCAGGCGCTCCCTGCTGCCACCGCCACAGAGCCTTTTGCATTGTCAGCCCTCTCTCCCTGGAACATTCTTTCTGTTCTTACCACGGCCACTGCGCTCAGCCTGTCGGTCTCGGTGTTAAATGTAACTTCCTCGGGGTAGCCCTCCCTGACCTCTCAGGTTGGAATGAGACCCCACAGTGCACTCTTGTGACAGGTGGCTGGCAATGATGACTTGTGCACCTGACCCCCGCCCCCCACTCCCCTATTGCCACTTGGGGAGAGAAGCTCCGTGAGGGTTAGGACTGTCCTGCTTCCTGAAGGATCTCTAGCATCAGGGGAGGTGCCTGGCCCATGGTGGGCTCTCAATGCCTGTGACTGAAAGGCCTTTCTCAAATCTGCTGGAAGCTTGGGGACAACAGCACGTTCAAAGGGGCAGGTACCCGCCACGTGAAACAGCTCATCCGGGCATTTGGCCCGTGATGCGGCTCTTCGGTGCGTCCTCGCTGCCCACGTGTTCAGACTCCACCCATCAGCCTGCAAGTGCCCTGGTGTTTCCCATGATCCTTTACCCTTCGCACTCACCAGCGTTGCAGGAAGAAGGCTGCACCGCCGTGCTCCGGGCTCAGGGCAACGCGGCATCAGCCCTGCCTTATCTTTCATTTCGAGCCGGCCATTGATCTTGCTTCCAGCAGACTCATTTTCAGCGTGGGGCCTGCGGGCCGGTGCTGATTCGCATGCCCGGCTCTGCGCTTGGTTGCTGAGGGTCTTCGAGGATTGTCTTGACATCCAGGGGCTCTCTCTGACCCCCTCTTGTCTCCCTCTTGTAAATGCAAAGCCAGAATTGAGGTGTTGACTGCAGAAAGCGGGGTCCCGAGTGAGGAGGCAGAACGCCAGCGCCTGGAGCGGAGGGAGTCGGCGGAGGGCCAGCCCTGGGAGCCAGCCGGACTCCCTGGGACCCGGACGTGCCTGTGCCCACGTGCCGCCCCCAACCCCTTCTCAATACGTCATGGGCTCCACTTCTACTCTTTTATTTTTTTGTACTTTATTCTTTCACTAACATTTGTTGAGCACTTCCCTGGGGAAGTTCATGGTGCTGGAAGCTAGGACTAGGGTAGCCAGCCTCTGCCTTGCGTCAGCGTCATGATTTGGGGCAAGCAGAACGACTTCAGGACAGGTATTTGTAACCGAAGTGACAAGGACAGAGAAACCAAGGTGGACGGGCAGAAAACTAACTAGTTCACACGCCTAGAGACTTGTCAGGGAGGGCTTCACGGGGAGCTTGCTATTTGCTCCGTGTTTCTGGAAGCCAGGACCTTGTGGGCATAGAGACGTCCCAGGCAGAGGGGACCGGCACTTGCGAAGGTATGGAGGCCAGAAGTTTGACGATGAACTTGAGACTAGAAGGTAGAGCCCGGGCCAGCAAGGGGTGAAGGATGGCGTGGGGAAGAAAGGCCGTGTGAAAAGCTCATGGTCACTTCTGACTCTTTCCGAGCTGCCTACCTCTCTAAATAGACTGCAAGGGCCTGAGACGAGGCACCTCTGATGGGATGGGGGGCGGGGCGGGGCCTTGTCCCTGCCTCCTAGCTCCAGGCCTGGGGCCTGTGCCCAGGAGCCAAACCGGAGCCCCCGAGCCTGGCCAGGCTGGAGGCAGGGCCCCCTGGAGCCAGAGCGGATCCTCCCACAGGAAGGTTGAAAGGAAGCATCTTGCAGCTCCGTCTAATTACAGGGTAAGGGAGTGGGCCTCCCTCCTGGTTAATTTGCTACGTGCCTTTATTGCCAGTAGAAGACAGATGATTCACAGAGGGCATTCCATACAGGCCTGCCAGTAATTGTCTCTATGACTTCATGAGCCTTTTATGGCCCCCGCTGGGAAAGGTGCTTTATTTTTCTTCTTTTAATTCTCCATTTTCAGTCAGTAAATAAGCACATCCTGGGGGCAGGAGGAATGTCAAGTCCAGGATCTAGGTGATGCAATGCCAGCAAGAGAGGCCACGGCTGTCAGAATTGAGGCTGGGGTCAAAGGCCCGGGACAAGGTGACTGATTCACCCAACAGTACATGGAGTGGATGATCCCCAACGCTGATTAATACATACGTCATCAAAATCTTAAAATGAATAAATGTTTCTTTTCAGCAGATTTGCTTTCTCAATGATGCTTGGCTTAGATTAATGATAATGTGAGTTTATGTTTCCAAAGTACACACAGACTGCTATGCTTGGAGGGTGGGGACCCACAGGTAGGCAGGGAATCGGCGTCGGCCGCAAACGTGCCGTGTGAGACAGGATCCACAAGGACATTCTCTCTAATTAACATCGAGTCTTCAAGTGGGCAGCATGGGCAACAGTCAGGTGCCTGAGAGGACGTGGCATTGTGTGTCTCCGGAGCTGTCCCCCACTGGCCTGTGAAAGCTAACCGCTCGGTTTTTGGGAATTGTGTGGGCTCCTTTAGGTCATATTGGCAGCTTGAAATCGCCGGAGTGGGGTTAGTTACACCTCGGTAACTGGCAGACCTTACAAGGCAGAGCCCCACCGCACCCCCGTCTGGTTGTTGAACTGTTTTAGCAATCCATACAACTAGGGTATTTAGGCAGGGGTGAAGGACCACGGGGCAGGACACGAATCATATAGGCTAATATTTATTGGTCATTTACCATTTGCCCGTGTGAAGCCCTTTACATATACCAACCCGTGAATCTTCTTAACCAAACTCTATGGTTGGTGCTTCTGGAGCCAGAACTGTGCCCAGAAAGCTGAGGCTCAGGGTCAGAGCCAGAAGAGATGATTTACTCCATCCCTGTTTCCTTGTTTTCCAGGGGAGGAACTGGACAGTCAGGGCGAGGAAGTGTATTGGCCAAGGTCAGCGGCCAGGTGATGGGTCTGTTGACCTTCCAGCCAGCGTGTATGGTCTTGCTTGTACTCTTCCAGCCTGCCATGCACATAGCCTAGCCTACGTCCAGGCAAGAGCCGAACCCAAAGGCTGGGCACTCCCCAAAGGAGGTCCCCCCAGACGGGAGCCCGTGGAAGGAGTACAACAGTGGGCTCTGTGTGTGTGGTGCCCACTGTCTCTGGCTGCTTGGTTGGGGACTGCGTGCTCCCCGGTGCCCCAGCTCCGTCCAGAGCGACCTCTCCTTCCACTCTGCCGTTGCCTGAGGATCCCAGGGGAAGCAATCCAGACTTCAATCCTTGGGCAACAATCATCTGGAATACCAAGAAAACAGAAATAAAAATAAAAACCCAACCCAGAGTTCTGCCTTTTAGCTCAAAGCCCTCAGCTGAGGGGAGTGGGGGAAGGAGAGAGGTGGACTGAAACTTTCATGACCGAATGATCAGCCCTGACAGTTGACTGTGAACCGCATGGGGTTCAGGGTAAGCCCAGTGTGGACTGGAGTTCGCCTCTGCCGCCTGCTCTGACGATTGCCTTTGGTGCGAAAGGGTGGTCTGAGTCAAGGGCAAGAGACTCGAGATAAAAATCCTCTCAGTTCTGAAATACATTGGCAGGGCCGCCTGGGCGGCTCAGTCGGTTAAGCGTCTGACTTCAGCGCAGGTCATGATCTCATGGTTCATGGGTTCGAGCCCCATGTTGGGCTCTGTGCTGACAGCTCAGAGCCTGGAGCCTGCTTCTGATTCTGTGTCTCCCTCTCTCTCTAACCCTTCCCTGCTCACGCCATCTCTCTCTCTCTTCTCTCTTAAAAATAAACAAAACATTTAAAAAATTTGAAATACATAGGTATATTGTAATATAGACTGCATTCTAATATGGTAAACATTCCAATGTAGACTGCAGGCTCAGGTGGTCCCAAAGCTGAAGGGGCCTTCTAGAATATTCTCTCTGCCTCCAAGCTGGGTAAGCAACTGTCTTCTGGGAAGAACGAGAGTGTGGGTGTTTTTCTGCAGAGCGGGGCCCTCCCACACAGGGACCACGGAATGCCTTCCTACGTCACAGGGTGTTGCTGGCAGACAGGGTCCTTTCTGTAGGCTCCGGTGCCAATGTGCCCAGGCCACCTTCCACAAATAAATCCCCCTCTTTGAGGCTCAACCAGTGAAAGTAGAGGCTTCAGACCGAGCGGTCCCTTCCAGCTCTTACATCCTAAACAAAAGAGAACATTTCAAAGATGGAATTAAACACACACACACACACACACACACACACACACACACACACACACTGACAAACAGGGAAAGCTTTCAAAAATCTCATTCAAATCATTGCTGGATTTGTCTGTTAGTGAGATTTGTTTCTTTGCATGTGCTAATTGGTCTTGGCATTAATTAATCTGATTTCATTATATTTTCTTTAATTTGTCAAGATATCATTTCGTTACTGGGTGACAGCACTTTGGAGGATTGTTACAATTGGAATGGACCCCCCCCCTTAAAGTTCCTGGAGAAAAGTCGTTATCAATTAAGTTAATTTGCATACACATTAGGTTAATCGTTTTAGTTTAGCCAAATTTGTGGAAATTTACATAGCAAATTGACCCTCCGCATTTCACTTAAATATATGTAGCACACAGAGCACTGCATTTTGAGTTGCTAATGAAACTGGGGTTATTTTACACGCTTCTTTTAGTAAAAGAGGTCCAATTAGACCAAGTAATTTCTTATTTCATCCGTAATTGCAAAACAAATAAGCTTCTTGGCATTTTTTTTTCTAGCGGCAGCATCGCAGGGACAGGACGTTAACAGGGAAGTCATGTTTTCCTAATTAAGCCCGGGTTGATGCCTGCTCACTGTTGGGCGTCAGCCCTGCTCAGCCTCTTATAGGTGCTCTTCTGCCTGAGTTGCTAAGCCTCCTGGTATACCTATTAATAGAAGACTCCCCCGCATGGAGCCAACTGAATTAAAAAATGTAACTAGGAAGGCGGGGTGGGAATTTTGACAGATTTGTTTTCAAAAAATTTTTTTATGCCAGAGAAGAGAAAGTTGAATTCAAAAAGGGGTCTTGGTTCTCTCCATCAGGGGAAGAAAAGAGAGGAAAAATAGCTTTTGTTCTTCCCCAGAAAAGAAGTTGGCATAACACATTGGTGGTGTTTCAAGAGTGACTCCAGGGGCTAGCTTGTTCCGTGCTGGAAACTTGGCTGTCGCCTCCCCTTCCAGGGCTGGGGAGCGGCAGGGAGCCTACAGTTCTGTGGCATAGGTGCAAAGAGAAAAAGAAAAGAAATCTGGAATCTGAAGCTTTGCTGAGGGGATGGGGGGGTGGGGATTCTGGCCTCTGCCTTGGAGGGAGTGGGGGTCAGAGGTCAGGGGGTGCTGGGGGGACACTAGTATAGACAGAAGCCGGGCTCCTACTCTTTCTCCTGACTCTGCCCCAAAGACACAGAAGCACGTGACCCACTGGGCCATGTTGAGTTTTTTTCCTTCTAGCACAGATTTTTCTGAATTGCAGAGGAGGAGACAAGAATGGACAGTGGGTAAGATCTGGGTGGACTGACTCAGAAGTGGGTGCTAGCTATATCTTCAACACAGAGTCGGGAGACTCGGATTCCCATCCTGGCTCAAGGTGGCGAAACGCGGTCACAATGCTTCATGCCTCTCAGTGTCCCCACCCTTTGCCAGGTGCCACCACAGCTCCTCTCGTTAAGAAGTGGGGTCTCTTGCCGCCCCGCCTGAATCTGGGTTGACTTGAGTGGGCGATGGCATGCAGCCGGAGGGTCGACATGCCGGTTCCAAGCCTAGTCCTCAAACGCTTGCCTGTCTCTGTTCACTCTCTTGGAACTGCTGTCACCCGGACCGGCCAGCGGGGCGACATGGTGAGGGACACGTGGCCCCGTTGCCTCCAGTTGCCCAGTTGACAGTCCGTCCCCAGAAGCAGAGCTGCCTGGCTGACCTGCAGGAGGGCCCACCGGCTGAGCCCAGCCTAAATTTCCAGTCCTCAGGATTGTGAGCTAAATAAATGATTATTGCTTCTTAGGCGCTAAGTTTTGGGGTGATTTGTTACAAAGTGATAGTGGGTATAATCATTAACCAGTTGTGTGTCCTTCTCCCTCCTAAAGCTGTAAAACCAGAGGAGCCCTAAATTTCCTTCCAGCTTCCTGAAGGGCTCGGGCATCATCTCGCTAGATCTAAGACCACCTGGCACTTCACCAGAAGAGGCTCTGGTTAGGGCCCTCTGGATTGGGACGGGCACTAGTCCACCATGGGCTCCTCTCCAGATGCGAAGAGGAAGTGATGGGTTTAAGTGGGAAGGGGCAGCACGGCCCCTGGGGACCGAGAACAGGAGCGGGAAACAGTGTGGGGGCTCTGGAATGTGATGTGCCGACGAGGGTGTGTGTGCGCATGTGTTTGAAGACAAAGGTAAGAACTCCCAGGGGCCAGTGGAGGGAGCACGCTTCGAATGACCGTGAGTTTGTTGACATCGATTACGCAGCACGTTCTGGGCCTGGACCCTCGTCAAGGGGGCTCGTAGGCCCATAGCCAAGGGACAGCGTGGGCTGGTGCAGGAGGTGCCTAGCCCGCCTGTAGAACTAGGCTTCTCAACCGTGTTTCACCATCATATGCACAGATGTGGCATGCCCGAGTTACACAGAGCCCGGTGGTCACTACCTGTTCCTTTTCCATTCAAGAGTACACTCAGTGGTGCAGGAAGAAAGAGTGCGAGGTACAGGCCTAGCTGCTATAATCAGGGCTTTGAAGCTGTGAAATGAATGAATGGCCAATGAATAAATGAATCCGTGTTATTCTGCGGATACACAGGAACTCAGTCTGCTTTAATCAGGCAAATGCTTCACAAAGTCTAATTTTTTTATGGTTTGGAATGCATTGCTTCTAAAATATCTCTCAACTGGTAGAGGCGTGCCCCTCTCGAAATAGCCCCATTTTGGAAATTCCATGTACTGGGCTGGGGACACTGGGTAGCAGTGCAAGCTCGAGAAAGGTTGTGCTTTCTCTGCTCTCTTGGATTTCCGAGGAGCCCACGGACCCCAGGAGTTCCCGTCACTCTGGCCGCACAGGCTCGGCTCTCCATGCTTTCCCAGCCCCTGGTACCAAAGCCCCCGCGTTCCTTGTGTTCAAGCGGGGCTGCCTCGTGGAAGAATCTGGGAGCTTCTTTCTGAGTTTCAGCCAGAGAGGACAGGCATCCCCTGAGCACAGTCACTGTAGTCAAGGCTTGCACTACGGGCAAGGCGAGGCCCCGAATCCTAACACCAGAAGCCCGGGCACATCCGGGTGGGCAGCGGCTGAGTGGCTGGAGCAGGGTCCTAAGCTGACAGGGGTCGTGATCCCTCCAAGACATGGGAGGAGAAAGTCCTTAGGTTTGAGTGCCTTCCGCCTTCCCTCCTGCACATGCAGCCCTTCGTCGCCCCTGCCCTACGCTGCCATCCTTCCACGGCATCTTTGTACCCACACCACCGACTCGCGATGTAATTGTCGTGTCTGTTTTCTGTGACCGACTACCTCGCTGGGGGAAAGGGCCACACTTAATCATCTTCCCTCCACCCCGTGCCCAACAGACTGCCTTCAGTGTAGAACTTAACACGTGTCAGCACCAGGCGTTTCTGAGCGCTGGGGGCATCTAACATCCCGGAGGCCACACTCCACCGGTGCCCCCCCTTCTCTAGGTAAATGCGGACTGTCCTTAGGTGGCGGACAGCTCACGTGAGGGCCGAAGACCCGAGCCAGGCAGGGACGCAGTAGGTGCGAACGGTCGGCTAACACAGAAGCAGGGGGGCGATGTGGACCGCTGCGGAAGGCGCCGGGCCTCGGACCCACTTACTTGAAAACATTTTGGGCCCCGAGGGTGTGTCTCAGGTCGCAGCGCCAGACCGCTGTTCCGGGGCCAAGCACACCTTGACTCTCCAGCCCAGGGGGCACGCGACTTAGCCTGCACTTTCCCCAGCAGGTGCGTGGGCTTGCAGGCAGAAGGGAAGGCAGGAGTCCTGACTCTGTCATTACTAGCCGTGTGACATCCAGGCCATGCATTTCAGATGGTCACCCCTCAGTTTCCACACCTGTGCAATGGGTGTACAAACGATAAAACAATGTAGGCAAGTGCGCTTGCCTGTCCGGCCTCTCCCCGGAGCCCCTGGCACCCTGCCCTCACCATCACGGGGCAAGGGGGCGCGGGTGGGGTGGGCCTCCTCTCATCCCACGGGCCCCACCCCTTGTCCTCTCACTGATCCAGGAGCAAAGTAGAAACTGGCATTTCTGAATGAGGCTGACAGTTCACGAGGCATGAAAACCCACCCAGCTGTGACTCAGAGTTTTGGAGGCGCAGATAGAATTAAGGAAATGTTAATGTATTCGCGTTGCTTTGCCTCCTGCCTACACAGGCATAGGCAGTAAGAGGGGAGGGTGGGGTGGGAGAGGGGACAGGGAGATGGGGGCTGGCTCGTGGGCTCTGCGGGTGGGGGCTGTGGGGACGGCAGGGCCCCAAGGCTGCCTGGCTGCTACAGCTGGGCCTGAGGTCCTCAGGGGACAGGGAGGGATGGGCTGACATCTGGTCTCTGCCAGGCGAGTCCGTGGCCCGGAATGCGGATCAGCTCAGGCACAGGGCTTAGAGCAGAGGGGCTCTGGGGTGCCTGTGTGTGCCCGCGTGGGGGGTGGAGTGGGGGGGACGCAAGCTGGGTAACCCAGAGCTGTCTGCCTGGGTGTCGTGGCTTGTCAATGGCCAACAGCCGTTTAGAACTCATGTCTTTTCCAAATGAGCCCCTGGATGTCGTCTGCTTCATAAGATCTGTCTATCTGTGTGTTTGTGCAGGGAGCTGGGTCCCCAGGGCCCAGCAGCCCGTGTGCTACCTCAGCGTGGAATGGTCCCCTGGGAAGCTGCCTCTTTGTCTCCCCCTCCTGCGGGGGGGTCCAGAACCGAGCCCCGAGGGGCCGGGATGAGCGGCTGCCGGTTTGATGGGTGTGTATAGGGGCCCGAATCACTGGCTCTGTTAGCTCACTCTCAACTCCCGAACGCAAGTGCCTGTTGCAGCATTTGCCAAGCACCACTTGGGTGTTAATTGCAGGTGCCAGAAACCTAAAGGAAGCAGAGTCCTGTCTCCCAGGCTCACTGGCTACCTCAGATCTAGGTCTGGGATCCCCAGAGAAGCCCTCTCCTCCACTGCCTGGCCTCCGGCTGCGCCAGGTGCCCGATTCATGGTAAAGATGCCCCCCTTCATACCTAGCCGGGCTCAGGAGTGGTCACTGTCCAGTTCCATCCTGGGGCCGCTAGGGGGACCCCTGGGCACCACTGGGAGCATAGGGTGGTTGGACCTTTGGGGTCCTGCGAAGGAGTCACGCTCTCCAGGTGGGCCCGGGGGCACCGGCCGTTGGCACGGCATGTTTGTGCTGGGGACATTTCACCTTGCTCTTCCCTCCTACAGCCTCAGCGTCGTCCGGCTGAGCCCCCAGATGAAGGGCTTGGTGTAGGGGTGTGAGCCCAAGGAGTACGACCAGAGGAGCCACTCAGAAGCCCCGGGAGTGAAGGCTCAGCGGCAGCATGAGGCGCAGGCTCCGCCCAGTCCCTGCTCGCGGAGGCCGGGAGGCCTTCCAAACCTCGCTTTTTAGGAAAAAGTGCTGGTTCTTGCTTTCTCTGCCCCCCACCCCTCACCGGGCCTTGAATGTTTTAAATGGCAGTCTTCATGGTTTGATGGGGAATTTTACACTAATGCAGAGTATTACCTAGTTAATTTGACTAGAATAGACAGTGATTTTACACGGTGAGGCTGTGGCCTCCTGAGCTAACAGTTCCGTTACTGGGGGGCGGGGCCGGCCGCTGGAATCCGATGAGCTGGGGCCAGCTGCAGATGGGCGTGCGGGGAGCCCCCCCCGCCCCCCAGGGAGGCTGGAGAACAGGAAGGGGCCAAGGCAAGGCCTGTGGTAATTCACTCCTTCCTTCGGTCACTCACTTGCTGATTAGTTCCTTCCCTTACTCAATAACTGACTCATTCGTTATACCCTAATTAAGTTCATCCATCTCATTTCCTTCCTTCAACAAGCTGGTGGCATGTGCCTGGGAGGTGCCAGGCCCTGGGCTGTGTCCTGGGGGTACAGAGATGGCTGAGCCCACTCCTTGGCCATTGGGTGCCCACAGCCATGCCTAGAGAAGACAGTTGCAAACAGCTCCGGGCACCCCGGAAGGCCAGAAGTGACTCCAGACCTCCGGGGGAGCCCCGAGGAGAGGCTGGGGCAGACTGCACGGAGGGCGGAGGCCTAACGGAGATCTCCCACCGGCCAGGCGTGTGAGGGGGCGGGACCAACAGTGAGATGGGCAGCTGGGTGCAAAGAAATGGTGAGAGGACCACATCCCAAAGAGAGATGCCAACAAGTGGGCTTATTAAGAAGTAGATCAGGCCTGTCACCCTCGGCCCCACAGCACATCCTGGTGTCCAACGTCCCACTTCGTGGAGGAACCAAGAAGGTTCCTGATTTTTTCTGATTTTCTCTGATTTTGCAGAGACGGTTTAGAAATCTCTGTCTCTCCCCTAAGCCAGGTGAGAGGGGCTCTGGGGGAGGTCAGGAGGGCCTGCAGGAGGAGAGATGACACACAGGACAGAGGAGACACTCCAGGGCTTTGACTGGAGAAGAGGACACAGGGGTTCCTGCAGAGACTTGGGTCCCCGCCTTGCCTCCTTCCTGAGGTTTCTGAAGCAGGAGCCGGGGATGGGGACTGAGGAGCACAGGCGTTGAAGCCTCGCGTGGCCAAGGCCAGAAGGAACCGCGGTCTGTGAATCGGAGGGAAACAGGGGTCTCCCCTCCGTGCGAAGGCCCCCAGCTCTCGGAGAGAACCCAGAAGACCTCATGGATGTGACAGGGCCAGGTGTCTGGGGGACGGGCAGTGGCTACGGGCCTTCCGCTACGTGAAGCCATGGCCTTCCCCGGGGGCGGGGTGGGGGAGACCTCCGGCAGGGGCCCAAGGTCGCTGTGGCCTCCCTTCCTGACCTGGTCCTCAGCCCTCATCTAAGACCACATGTGCACCTGCACACGGGCAAAGCCCCCGGCACTGAACCGTTAGAGCCCAAGGCCGTCCCCGTGGGGTCAGGCTGCCAGTTCTGCCCGTGACCCCAGCCATCACTTCTAACCCCTCCCTGTCCTGGATCCAGATCCAGGAATGGGACCAGAAAGTCAGGGTGTGTGTTAATGAGACAGTCCAGAGAAGTAATGGAACGTATGGCTGGAAAAAAAATACTTGTATTTATGCCCCACTGAACAGGAGCTGTTTCGTGAATCATTTAATAAACCAGTTAAACAAAGGGAAGGGGGAAAGGCGTGTCAGGCAGATGTAACCCCAAGAGCAAAGTCACAGAGGGGTGCGGACACGTGGCAGGGAGTCCGAGAGGTCCAGGGAGGCAGGTGGGTGAGGGACGGGACAGCAGAGCAGCGGGCACGGGAGGCCGGCGAGTGCTCTTAGCAAGAAGCCAGCAGGGATTCGAGAGGTCCCTGGCCCTGGGCAGCCTCATCCCTTCCAGCCCGAAAGTTCCAGCAGCACTCTTCTCTGGGCGAGGAGGGGGTTCCTCCGACACTTAGCAGCTCACCTACTCTGGAAGCACCCCCCACGCTGATGAATCTGTTTATAAAAAACACTTGGGTGTGTCTGTTAGCAGGTTCTGGTGCTCAGCCTTGATTTGCAGGGACCTGTAGCCCTAGGCATCTGCTCTCAGGACCAAGACGGATCCTGCCCAGGGAGGTCCTGCCCCTGGTCTTTGGCCCTCTGTTCTTGAAACAAAAGATGGCTGAGTTAGGTTGCTATGGAGGCGGTGGACCAGGCTGCTGCCCACATCAGGGAGACAGGGCTTCGGGCAGGGGGTGGGCAGACCAGACCAGGATTTAAGCAGGGGAAGCGCTTAGATAGAAGACCAATTAATTACCTTGTCAAATCCTTCTTCTCAGATAGCACAGTGAAATAGATTCTTTCATAATGAAGTGTCCACAGTGCTGAGTATCCCATTTTCTTGTTTTCTTTGAGTTCAAATTCAAATTCATGGAGGTGTTCATTAATTAGTGTGGTATTTGCAATAGTTGCATGTAAAAAAAATCAGAAACACTTTGCAGTATTAAACGCCCATTTCTCTTCAATGTGTCTATCTGTAAGTCTAGACGTAGTGTGTGTAAGGTGTCATACAGAATTCCTACGTTCCTCTATTCTGTGAGAAACAGGATGAAAATCAACTGTTTTATATTATTTCCCAAAGTGATCATTTATCATATGTGACCATATTATAGTGTTTGAAAATAAATAAAATTAGCGGCTTATTTCTGAATACATGGATGTGTATTGTCATTTCTAATTTATCCTGCCTCCACAGAGAAGTTTCTTCAAATTGAAATTAACCAAAAAAACTATCTAAGAACTACAATACCTCAAGAGATGTCTAAGTTGGCATTAATCTCAACAGAACACAAATTATGTAAATGTCTCGATTATGACAACATAATTAGGCACTCCTTAAATAAAGGCAAGAAAAGTAATTTTGGAGTAAATACACAATAGTTTTTGAATTGTTTTATCTTTGTTTTATTACTCATCCAAACACTGTCAGCACCCAAACATGTGCAATAATGATTAAATTTGTCTATCTTTAAAGAGTTGCCAACTTTCAGTCATATAAAAAGAAATCTGGAGTTTTACACTTGTATTCTTCATTTTTGTCATCGTGAAGGTGCATTTGGCAAGGTGAGGTGGGAAGCATGTTTAATCTGGTTTTTTTAAGGATTTAGCCCCATGATTTGGGGGCCTTGGTTGCTCGCCCCTCCCCCAACACCAGTGTTAGGAGGGTCTGCGCATTCTCTGTGACAGTCTTGGTTGCCTCTCCCAACCTCAGCCTTTACCCTGACATTGTAGCCTTTAAGGACACAGTGAGAAGGATTGGCAAATGGTCCAAAACCTTAGCTAGAAAAGCACGAACTTAACGATTTTCTTGCCCTATAGCAACCTTTCCCGGGTAAAGAAATAGAGTCGGGAGGCAAAGAGTCTTGCCAAGGTCACACAGCAGCTGAAGCACCTGGAGATCCCGGAGTAGGGACCTTCTGTGGAAGGGCGGGTGATAGAGAGATGTGTGCACAAAACACCTGCACCCACCGGCCCCCAGCGCTGTAGCACCTTCTGGTTCATGGTGCTCCACAGAGCTGGCGCAGAGGGGAGAGGGAGAAGGCGGCCCCCTGCACCTGCTGCCTCCGTGATGACGAGGGGGCGGGGATCTGGGCCACGCCCCGACCCGTGTGCTGACCTACCCTCTCCAGGTCTCAGTTTCCCCCGTTGTGGAAGGAGCAGCCGGGCAGGATGGCCTGAGATACCTCCCAGTGTCTGCACGATTCTCCAGGGATTGCAGTTTGTGGAACCCTGGGAGGTGGATTTGGCCTCAAGCCACATTTCTCCTTCATTTCTACACCCACGTGCACGTGCCGGAACACTAACTCCATCTGGGCTGGATTCCCCTCCTCCTGGTGTCACTCCCTGCTGGAAGGCGCCGCATCGCACCAGAGGCACCTTAGGGGCTGCTCTCGCCAGCTCCCTGGGTGTTCTCCCCGGAGGCTTAGCAAGTCGAGCATTGCCAAGAACTCCCTTCCTTCTGCCCCAGCAGGCTTGTCCTCTTTCCCGCTGGGGAGGCTGGCACGCTGGGACCACCAGCCTCCCTCCCTCAGGAGCCGAGGGCCCCGCTCGCCCTCCTCGGCCTGCTGCTCTGTCTCCACAACGTCTGGCTTCGGCACTCCCCTTCACAGGTGCATCTTCTGCCCGCCCTCCTCCATTCCGGACTCCTAGTAAATTCTCCTCTTGCTCCTGTCCTCCTTACTCGGGCAGTGGAGGGTAGTAGGTAAGACCATCCCTGGGTTTGCATCCAGCTCCCCCGTTCATGGGCTGCGAGGCTTTCTTTGACATGGTTGTCTTGTCTGTCAGCTGGGCATGGTGATCCCTACGTGACGCGGATGGCTGAGAAGCGGGCACTGGGGGCGTAGCACTCCACCGTGCCTGTTCGTCTTCGACCTGATGAACATTTATGACGTGCTGTCTCGTGTCTTTCATTCCTTTCTCCAGGTTCCCTCCAGATTTTACCAACAGACCCCACCTTTTGCTTAATTTCTAAATAAAATCATCTGAGTCAACATCCCACACCCCTCTGAAGAGTCTCTCTGCCCAGTGGTTCTGAGAATTCTCTAGGTGACCTTTTGTTCTGCCGGTTCCTTGTGCTTCCAAATTCCTGTCTCTACTCGAGTCTGGAGTCCTCTCTGATGTCTTGTTTTCTGCTCTTATTTGCCGCCTGTCCAGAGAGGCCCTCCTCACTTCCCACGGTATTGCTAGTGCAAGTCATGTTATTAGTGACAATTATGTTTATAGGGCTTTTGAGAGTGGAAGGGGCTTATGTGTGCAAGAAGAGAAAAGAACATTACAGCTGGTGTCTACCGTTGTTCATGAAGTCCGAGCTGGCTGTGTGGAAAGAAGGGGATGTTGGGCCAGGAGAGGCCTCGCAGGCAGAGAGAACGTGGCCGGCCATGATCCTCCGTTGCCCACTGTGACCATCTGCTGGCTCCTCACCAAGTCCATGGCCTCTGGGGACTCTGCTCTTTCCTTGCAGTTAGGTGTGGCCCGTATTTCGGTCTGGTCATTGCCTGTGAGTGGGAGTGATCTGTGCCACTCCCAAAGCCTGGCCCTCGAGAACTTCCCACACACCCCTTGCTCTCTCCCCACTGGCTGATAATGGTGGCGCCCAGGGAGGCCTTGGGGGGGTGCCTGTTAAAGACAGCAGAGCTGCTGTCATCCGTCTGTAGGAGACAGGAAGAGGAGAGGAGAGCTTCTTTCACCAACCAGGAGTATCGGTTTTGTCCTGCAGCAGGAGTGAGCAATGGAGTCCTGAGTGTGAGCCGTTGTGGGGTCTGTCCATCACAGCATCAGCTGCCCTAACACACAGCCCAGCCTTGTCCTTCTATGAATGACTCACGCTTACACAAGGGCGCGTGTGATATCAGCCTTCCTTGGTAGACTAGGAGCCACAGAAGGACAGGGACCCCATGCCTGGCGCAAGGTAGGTGCTCCGCAAAGATGCGTCTCATTGAAGGGCGTGGAGTCAATGCTCGAGGAGTCATTAGCAGCGCTTCCCTCTCAAAGCCCCAGGGTCCCTGCCATGGTGCCCCTCCTCTTCCTCCTCAGGCCAGATCGCGGTCCTGGCCCTACGCTGTAGCCTCATTCTGACTTCTAAGTGCAGCACGTGCCCTGACACCTGCTGCTTACGTGACTGGAGCCCGGAGGTTTCCCTGCACCTTCAGTGTCCCACCCCGTGCTGCACAGGGACCTGCTTCCTGGGCTGAGCCCAGCCAATGCAGGGTGATGGTCTTTTCTTATTTTTTAGAAAATATAACCTATTGTCCAATCGGCTTACATACAACACCCAGCTCATCCCAACAAGTGCCCCCCTCAATGCGCATCACCCATTTCCCCCTCTCCTCCACCCCCACCATTCACCCTCAGTTTGTTCTCTGTATTTAAGAGTCTCGTGTGGTTTGCCTCCCTCCCCTTCCCCCTGTTTGTAACTATTTTTTTTCCCTTCCCTTCCCCCATGGTCTTCCATTACGTTTCTCAAGATGCACATATGAGTGAGAACATAGGATATCTGTCCTTCTCTGACTGACTTATTTCACTCAGCATGGTACACTCCAGTTGAGGTTTTTAAATATAAAGGTGGTGTCTTATACGAAACAATAACTGATAACAGGTGCTTAGCAGATAGGATTAAGATGCCAGGATTTGAATCCCGACCCCACCCACTTACTAGTGGCACAACCCTTGAGAACCGATGTAATCTCTTTGTGCCTTAATGTCCTCACCTGAATGATCCATACAAATGGGATCAGCACGTTGGCTTACTGTGAGCACTGGACCAAACAAAGCACGTGAAACATTTAGAACAGTGCTCGGCACAGAGTAAGTGCTCAGTAAACGCTGCTACTGCACTTTCCAGTTCGTAAAGCAATTTCCCGGATTCAGTGCCCATCCCTCCTACAACCTCCGGAGAGATACCCCCTGTGAGATCACGGTCAGATTCAAGCACAAGTTCAAGGCCAATTTCTCACAGGCCAAGCTAGTTGAAGAAACTGGGCCCAGAGAGGTTCTAATAGTTGCTGGTAAGTGGGAGGATGGGACTCAGACCCAGTCCGGGGCACGAATCCCCTGCGGCCAGCCCACTGGACGGCCCCCCCTGCTCAGGAGGGCCGCACCAGAGGCATCGCAGACACGGCCCTTCGTGCCTCAGGCAGAGTCCTGCTGGTACCCACACGCATGCGCACACACGCACACCGGCACCTCAGACCCGAGTTCAGGTCTCTCTGCGCTGCTTCTGTCACTGACCCGGGTCCAGTTCACGTCACTTCAGCACTCTGTCCATCTGCAGGACGTTCCTCTCCAACGTGGGCTTCTGCCCCTCTACCTCGCTTTCCGTTGGACTTTTCCCAGTTAAGGTCCCAAGCTCTTACCTCTCTGACTTGTCCTTCCCCAGGGAAGAGGGCCTCCTACGTCCTTAGGAGGCGCCTCCCACAGACCCTAAGTGACAGCTAAATTGACACGTGGTTCCTGCAACTTCCAAGGGGGCAGTAGTGAGTCACCCTGCTGCAGGGCCTACTGACACTTAGCACCAGTGAGGGGTTCAGGCCTGGCTCTGGGTGGGCCGACTAGGGCGAAGGCGTTAGCAGGGAGCCTCAGCCAGCCATGTGGTCACAGGACCGGCCTGGCCCCCAGCACCCTCACCCCTGCCTCACCTCTCCCACTGGGCCATCACAGGACCCGCCTGGCCCCCAGCACCCTTCACC